>NW_026732324.1:362500-493648 GCF_028476545.2 Physella acuta
AGAAGGTTTAACAGACCTACTGTGGTGGTTTCATTGAATAGTTATAACATTACATTCTTAACAAACAAAAAGAATCAAGTTACATTAAAAGTATTTTTAAAAATATAAGTAGCTATTTTAACAATAGAGATATAAACTGATTAAAAAATTAAAATGAATAATTCAGGAAACAAGTAGTTTTTAACATTAAATGTTTTTGCTTTTCATTACTGTTATTATTTAATTTATAGGAAACAGCTTCATTTCTTATAAATTGATAAGCCCCTGTTTTCTAAACATACCAAGTGTTTGTTACCCAGAACACTTTGATTTATAAGGGGATTAATACAAGTGATAATCAAAACAAGTTCAATAAACAACAAAAGAATATACATTAACCTTTATCATCTGTTGTGGGTGTGATCCACCCATTGTGTTTTAGATTTCTGCCCTAGGCACATTAGTTCATCTGTTGTGGGTGTGATCCACCCATTGTGTTTTAGATTTCTGCCCTAGGCACATTAGTTCATCTGTTGTGGGTGTGATCCACCCATAGTGTTTATAGATTTCTGCCCCAGGCACATTAGTTTTTTAAAATATAAAACATCTCATTGTTGCATTTTTGAAAATCTGTATGTGTGGGTTCATCCCACGTTTTTTAAGCTGATAAATCTTGACATGTGATGAAGGCTAATAAGGCACTTAGAAAGAGGAATTATGGCATCAATGACATTGTAATTAGTCTCTGAATAATTGACTAGTTTACCACAGCTGCCCATTAAAAATGCATCCTTAACTGAACAACCTGTCTGCAAGCTCCAGCTCAGTCAAACAATCACTCAGCCCAGATCTACAAGTAATGAGACACAATATGTGAAGTAAATTTTAAAATAAGAGTTTTTAAATGCATTTTTTACCATCAATTTCGGATCTAAGATTAGTGAACTGCAGCCCACCAAACTGATCAAATGTGGACTACTACATAGTTTTCTCCACTGTTTTAGAGAGCACATGATGATATTTAAATTATAATTTCAAGAATAAGTTTAGAAAACAATCACTCCACAAAACTGCCCCCAACCAACTAGAAATGGACATTGTGGCTTTAGTGAACACTAGTGAAACATTGCATCTTGTATATAGTAAGAATTATACACAGAGGGATAAAGTTTCTGTAATACTTGAAATAAAAGTCATTTAATATTAAAAATATTCTGACGTCAAATAAAATTATCGCTGTAAGGCACACGAAATTGTAAATAATTTCTTCATCCTGCTTATTTCAATGCTGGATACAGATAGTTTTCTCCTCAGTGAAGAATTCGGTTGAATATTTCCCACCTTCTCTGCCAGTCCCAGAGTCTTTCATGCCTCCAAATGGCATGTTTAGGTCACGAACAAGCCAGCAGTTGACCCAGACTGTCCCTGCCTGGAGTGAGAAATCTTGGATTAGAACAAAGTAAAGGGATGATCACATCAAGATTCAGGACAAATTAAAGGGAGATAAATAGCTATGATTAGTACAAATTATTATTATTTGTAATCAGTAACAATCAATATTATTTCATGGGAAATTATATATTTTGAACAAATAAAAAAGGAAGTTATAATTAAAATAAAATAAAACACAAATATTAAAGAGAAACTATTAATGAAATTTGTTTACTTTAAAGTTAGAAAAAAGTTATACAGTTCTGACAATTTTATAAAACAGCCTATTTAAAAAATGGTTGACTAAGGAGTTATGAGACGCACTGTAAAAGAGGAATTATAATAAGAGAATGGGTCTCAAACCGGAACACTTACGTCAATTTTAGGAGAAATTCTCTGAACTCTGGAGACATTTTCAGTCCACACTGTGGCACTGAGACCATAGCGTACAGCATTGGCTCTTGTGATCACCTGCAACAACATGTTTAAAGATGATTTATCTTTTCCATGCATTGACTTTAAAGAGCTCCAAATTATCAAGTTAATATAAATAAAGGATAATATCAATGAACTTCACAATCTTAAATTAATTGATATTTCAGAACTCCATAGCATTTTACTCAAATTTGATAGCTACCCATCTCTGAGAATTGCATTGTGGGTTGTAAACATTTTTTAAACTTGATTGGATCATGTTAAAGTGCTCTATGTTATAAAAATTGCGAGTTCATGTGTGTGTCAAACATTTTAACACCAAAGTGTTCATGGTTCCCAATACCTCTGTGATGATATTTAAGTATTGTTTAGAATTCAGATCTCACCTTATTTTTTCCACACTAAATCAATGTAATTATTAAAATGGGAAATAACTCCTGCTCCAACAATGTAAACCCTAATAGAAATTTCTCCTGTTCTAACAAATCACAATGTAAACCATAACAGAATTACCTACTGCTCCCAAAGGATATACCCAAATAGATATACCTCCTGCTCCAACAACATACACCCAATTAGAGATACCTTCTGCTCCCACAATATACAAATAGAGATACCTCCTGCTCCCACAACATAGCCATACCTCCTGCTCTCACAACATACACAAACAGAAATACCTCCTGCTCCCACAACATACACAAACAGAAATACCTCCTGCTCCCACAGTATACACAAACAGAAATACCTCCTGCTCCCACAACATACACAAACAGAAATACCTCCTGCTCCCACAACATAGATATACCTCCTGCTCCCACAACATACACCCAAATAGAAATACCTCCTGCTCCCACAACATACACACAAATAGAAATACCTCCTGCTCCCACAACATACACACAAACAGAAATACCTCCTGCTCCCACAACATACACACAAACAGAAATACCTCCTGATCCCACAACATACACACAGACAGAAATACCTCCTGCTCCCACAACATACACAAACAGAAATACTTCCTGCTCCCACAACATAGATATACCTCCTGCTCCCACAACATACACACAAACAGAAATACCTCCTGCTCTCACAACATACACAAACAGAAATACCTCCTGCTCCCACAACATACACACAAACAGAAATACCTCCTGCTCCTCATCAAATGGAACAACACAGGTAACTGGACCAAAAATCTCCTCTGTCATTGCAGGTGCGCTGTCAGGTAAACCAGTAATCACAGTTGGACGCACAAAGTAACCCTGACAAGTTTCAAATAAATTCATTAAGTTTAAATAAACTATATGTCAGTAATTAAGTAGTGTAAAGATTTCTAATACTAGAGAAGTGAACCACAATGCTTCCAAGAGGTGAAGTAAAAATCTTCCTAGAGAGGTGAAGTAAAAATCTTCCTAGAAAATGGAAGAACAAAGCCTCCTGTAGAAGTGAAGTATAGACCTTCAAAGAGAAGTGAAATAAAAATCTTTCGAGAGAAGTGAAGTAAAATTTTTCCTAAAAAAATGTTCCTACATCCTTGCATCTTTCAGGCAGGTCCAGAGGTTCCACCCCATGGCCACATTCAATCACTGCCCCAGAGGCCCTGGCTTCCTCAATGTACTTTGTAACTTTTGCCTGGTGCTCTTTGCTGATCAGTGCTCCACAAAATGTATTAGCATCTTTGGGGTCTCCCACAGTCAATGATCTAGAAAAAAAATTTTTTCACTTTAATTTATTTCAAAAGTAACAAAGAAATTATATCAAACGAACTAAAAATATTTATTGCTAGTCAATATTTTTTGTTTAATTTTAGTTATTTAAGGGCATGGGCGGGTGTACTTTTCGTCATAAATATACTAAATCATCGATTTCCCACTTTTACTTGATCTACACAGAATAACCATCGTTGAATCTAAAAATGACATTGTTATGACCCTAAAAACAGTATTTAATTATGAAAAACCGGGTTCAATGTAGTGTGTACAGGGTCTTTTGTTTAATTTTTTGGTAAAAATAACAATTTTTTGACCTAGATAAGTACTATTAGGCTTCGCGGAAACCTAATGTGTTTCATATCAATGGAAAGGCCGTGACCTCCTTTCTTTATTTGTTCTAAAATTAAATGACCAATCAAAATACCTATTTTAATGTGATTATTTTTCTACGTCATAAAGTTGTTTATTTTACTCATTCGGGTTTTTCCGGTATGCAAATTTTTTACCTCAAATTTTTCATTGGCATACGACGGCGGAAGCTAGTTAGCGATTGGTCGTTTCGCTTCGGAAGTAAACATTCCCTTAGTTTCAGCGCGTTGCTAAGTTTGATCTAGTTTTGTTTCTCTAAGCTTCTGTAAAATACTTACATTATTTTAACATATAATTATTTCAATTAAATATACTATTAACAGTTTAGATTAGTTTGTGTGAATTATCATAAGCAGTGAGACGATTTAATTTGTTTCTCTTTCGATAATGCGTAGAACAAAACACTCGCTAAAAATAGATACACACATCGAACTAATTTACTAAAGCTAGGGCACGTCCGAATGCAACTGATTGCAGCTACCTCTACTCAATCTAGCACTATTCAGACAAGCACTGGTGCAGATGTAATATGCACATTTACTTAGAAACTGCGCCAATGTAAGACACAGTTTTTACAGACAAAGGAAAGCACTGTTACATCTAGTACTGGTAGTGCTAATTGTAAACCACAGCCATGCAGAATTATTGTCGAATGTGATTTGCTTCTTCATGTTATCAATACATTTCCTCGCACACTGTGATGTAGTGGCTACTATTGATGAAAAAAGTGTAAAGGGTTTGCTTCAAGCATGGTGTGGCAGTAATAAAAATGTTGTAAACCGTAAGTATACAACTGCAAAAGAATCCAGAACAAGGCCTTTCACAATAAACAAAGACATCGTCTTATCATAATTGGCTTTAGACATGAGACCATGCAAAATATACTGCTGTTTCTGCGATAGCATAATTCAATTTTGGGCCCAGGCATGCTATGGCATTGCTGTCAAAAGAAGGAAACCATAGTCGAAGACCCAGTGAAGGACGCCAAAAAAGACGCCATGACAACAGCTTTACTACAGCTCTAGGTAAAACAAAGAGCGCCAGAAAAAAAGAAAACTAACAACCGAACAAGCTCAGAAGTAATATATTCAGCAGCACCATACTTCAGGCTATAAATGTGGTCGATTTTAGTGACATACAGCGATAAATGTTCATTTTTTGCAACTTTTTGTTAGTTTTTTGCGTTTTTCTCAGTTTGATGTTTTTTTGTACAATTGTTGAAATAACTTTGTTAATAATTATCAGAACTGAACTAAATTTGCTCCAGTTACTCTTTATATATGTTCAAATAAAACTGATAGAACACTTTTGGAATTTTTGTAAAAAAAAAAATTTTGTTGTTGAAATAGTGAAAAAATTGGACGAAATAATGAAATTTTTACAGTAATGTTTGAAAAAAAAAAGTAAAAAAAAAACTATTTTCTTTTTTGAAAATGTAATCTATCAGAAGTCTTAAACACATGTCTCTGCAGACTATATTAAGTGTTCATGAAATTTGTACAAACCATTTTTGAGTTATTTCCATTTAAAAATCGTCAATAAAATCCAATATGGCCGTCGTCACCATGGCAACGGAAGATTTAAAAAATTAAAAAAAATATTTTTATGCTTAACTCTTTGAGTTATAACTATTAGCCAAGTATTACACCTTTAGACTCGGAAATAAGCAAGTTGGTACTCATCACCCGCCCATGCCCTTAAAAAAAATAACAACTAATGATTTTTAGGCCTAAATATTGTTAATATATTTTTAAAAGTTCAGTTTTAAAATTTTCATAAAATGGAATTTTCAAAATGATTTTATGTATATAAAAAAATAAGTCACACTAGTACAAAGAAATACAGACCTGGCTTTAGCTACAAAAGCCTGGATAAACTTGTCATAAATCCCCCTCTGAACAAAGATCCTGCTTGTGCACAGACAAACCTCACCTTGATTGATAAAACTGGACCTTAAAATAGTTGCCAGAAAAACATTTAACTTTATTGCCAAGCTACCAGCACCAAATCAGCTTATCTATATATATAATTCTCTTCTGGGAGCCGTTAGAAAACAAGCTGCAAGCGCCTCCTTGCAGTCCCCTCTCTTTCTCTTTCTCTCTATCACTATCACTACCACCCCCACCCCACCCCACATGGTCTGCTGAGCTGTGGTCACGCTAAATGTTTACAAAATGTTTACAAATCTATTAGGGGCAGATAATTTAGTTTGATTTTAAACTTACAGGAGGTAACTAAGAGGAGGGGAAAAGGGGGGGGGGGGGGGGGGGTTAGTGTTTTAAAGCAAATATTTTCAGTGGTAGCATTGGTACTGTCGAATTCACAAATTATTAATTACTGAAAAGTAGAAAATAAAACAACTAAATAGCGGCGTATGATACGCTGCGGGTCGGCTCGTTTAAGTTAATATTTTACCATCACAAAAACCACTTAGCCTAAAAAAAGTTTCATGTTGTAGTTACCTAATGGTTGTTTCAACACATTTCTCAAAGTTACAGTCATCAAATATTATTGCAGCATTTTTTCCTCCAAGCTGTGGGGAGATTTAAAAGATTAAATTTAGTTTACAACAAAGAGATAAAAAATTTAATTTTACAACTGGTAAGGTCGCAGCTCAACAGCGTTATCCAACACAGGTGTGTCTATTCAATTAAACATTCTCAAACCTACCCCGAAACTTAAACAACCTCTAATATCAAACCTGCCTCTGGTCTAAACTCAAACTTACCCTTAAACAACCTCTAAAGACAAACCTGCCCCTTATATCAAAACTACCCTTAAACAACCTCTAATATCAAACCTCCCTCTGGTCTAAACTCAAACTTACCCTTAAACAACCTCTAAAGACAAACCTGCCCCTTATATCAAAACTACCCTTAAACAACCTCTAAAGTCATACCTGCCTCTGGTCTAAACTCAAACTTACCCTTAAACAACCTCTAAAGTCATACCTGCCTCTGGTCTAAACTCAAACTTACCCTTAAACAACCTCTAATATCAAACCTGCCTCTGGTCTAAACTCAAACTTGCTTCTAAACTGAAACCCAGCTCTAAGCCAAAATCTCCCTCTAAACTAAACCTCTCAAAACTGAAACCTGCTGAAACTGAACCTTCCTCTAAGCTCAGATCTACTCCTGAATTCAAATGTATCTTTAAACTTAAACCTCCCACTAAACATAAACCTACCTCTAAAGAAAATTTCTTGTTGAGGTGTGCGGCACTCTTGCGGATGACTGCAGCAGTGGCGGTGCCACCTGTGAATGAGATGAGCTGGACACGAGGGTGGACAACCAATGCCTGGCCAGCTGTCCAGCCGTAGCCAAAGACAATGTTGACCACACCATTGGGAAGGCCTGCAACACAGATGATGACAACTTACATAGTAGCTTCAAACAAAGGTCATGTTACTACTGTGAAGACCAATTTTAATAAAGCATAAAAAGGAGAATTAGGTTTTACTGCCTTCAGTTGAAAGATAGATTATAAAAAAACATCTCATAATCTAACTATAGTAGTAATACAAATACTTTAAAGAAACTTAGCAAATTAAAGACCAGTAAATAAATACCATATTCCAATTTACTTCAGTTCATAGGATTATTAATAAACAAATTAAACATTAATCTTATTACAATAAAAAAAGTAATAAATTAACATCAGTAGAAAAGTGTAGAAAAATCCTAAGCAAATAAACAAGTAAATATCAAATGTTTAATTTTGTTTAATTTCAATAAACAAGTTTATTAAATTTATTCTCTATTATAAAGCAGTAGAACTTATAAGAAATTTTTATGAATGTTTTTTTTGGATAATAATAAAATGTGCGCAAGGGATTTAATTTTTTTTAATCGTTCAGTTATAGACTACCATGAAGAATGACCACATTTACATTGCAGCATGATAAAACATTTTTCCATAAATTTGACAAAATGAAAGTGTATTAGTAAAATTATTTTGTATTTCCACATTTTCCTGTTTGCTCGTATATTGTTTGCACATTCTTCAGGAAAACCAAAAACAATATAGATCAAATTTGGGACACTAAAATTATAACAAGCACTGTACACTAAGATAACCCTTTAACAGTGTTTCAGGTAGGAACTTACCAGCCTCTTTAAAGACCTGACACATCAGGCGTGTGGACACCGAGGTCATCTCGCTGGGCTTAGCCACCACTGTGTTGCCACATGCGATGGCGGGGGCAATCTTAAAACTGAGCAGGTAAAGAGGGAGATTCCAGGGGCTGATTAACCCAGCCACACCCACTGGACATTTTACTGTGTAGTTTGTGGCATTGAAATCTTGTTGAACAGAAGATCTGAAAGGGAGACCACCAAGTTTGGAAATAAGGTTTGAGATTTTTTGGTATGGTAAATGGAAGTAAATAAAGACTTAATCCTAAAGTTGTATGCAGATCTATTTCCTTATTAAAAATACTGGAGATGAACTTAGCTTCTGGAGACTTAAGTACAATAAAACATGACAATTAATAAAAGATCCATACACATTTAAATCATGAAGAGCGTATGTTGCAAAATATCTGAAATTGTGAACCAAACGAGGAATGTCAATTCTTTTTGCCAGCCAAACTGGTTTGCCCTGGTCATGTGACTCCAGTTCTGCAAACTCATCAAGCCTTGCTTCAATCAAGTCAGCTATTTTTAGCATGATCTTTGACCTCTTTTCTACAGGAGTGGATGACCACCTGTAGAAGAAAAAAGAATTTTATTTCTTTCATCATGACCACTGGTGAGTTAGGTTACAACTTTTCCCACCCTTTGGTGTATATGCAACAAAAATTACAAAACCCATTTATAATACAAAAACATGAAGCCAAATAAGAACATCTGTGTATAGTAGTATTTATAATAATGGTTAAACTTAATAAATTACTGTTTGCACATAGTACTATGGCCTAATTTTCCCCAAGTCATTCAGGTACCCATTTAGGCTGGATGGACTCAAAAGCTTGCTATGGACTTTTAGTCTCAGAACCAAAGTCAAGACTTCCAGGTTAGCCGCCATCCCCTATCTATTTATCTTATATGAAGTAATGTTCACTTTAGATCTGAAAGTCTGTATGTGTAGATAAAACAAGAGATTTGTCTGTTTATTGTGCAACATAAACTGTTACTGAGTGCTCAGTACCTTTATCAGGTACCTTATGCCTACTCAAGCCTACTTACAATACATAAAATTGTGTGCTTCTCTTAAAAACTATGCTCTCACATCAAAGTGTATTGACTCACATGGGAAACGCCCTCTCTCCAGCTTCCACTGCCCTTTCAACATCCTTGGCAGAACTGTTTGCCACCTTGGCCCAGACAAGACCAGTAGAGGGATCAAAACTGTCCAGGTACTCATCGCATGGACAGAACTCTCCATCAATAAAATTATTTATAACCTCTAGGTCAGACATCTTATTAATAAACCTGCAGGGTGAAGAGAAAATAGTTGGATAGCTTTATAAGAATAGAGGGAAGTCTTAATTATAATGTTTGCAAACTTTTTAAAACAGTCTTACTACCAAAAACCAAACAATTGAACTATAAGTAAATTTTACTAAAGGAAATGAGATGCCTTATAATATAAATTATTTCTCACTCAATAGACACAAATAAATGCATTTACCACAAGGAAAAATTTTGTATTTCAATCAAAATGAAATATTTATCTATATCTTTAAAAAATAAATAGGCCTAGATTCAAGATGACGATGGTTTTATTATTAATTATTAGATTAATTATTATTTTTAATTAGTATAATTAGGCAGGATACTTAGAAGCTTATTTTGTTGTGAGCAAGTTGCTGTACCAAGTAAAGTCTCAGTAGGTGTCCAGACTCCATCTGGCTATTATAAAACTGGTAGGACCTATTTAGTATTCTATACTAAATCTAGCAGAAATCTAGTTAAATCTAACAGTAGTAGTACTAGATCTAGAATTCTACTAGTGAGTAGTGTTAGACGAGTCCCTAGTGTTACTATAATGGTTACTAATGTCAGTCAATGATTAAGCCTAATAATTAATGGTTAATTTGTTATTGATGTGTTTTAAAAGATGTACTGTACTGTTGTTTGTATGCGTCAGAATTAAACTGAGTATATCAACTTCCAAGACTAATTTTTATAAAGTTTTAACAATTTTAAAATAAATAGATCTAGACACTAGATCAGTGGTTTTTAACCAGAGTTTGATCAAACCCCAGGTGTTTGCAGAGTCAGTCTCTGGGAATCTGTGGGGGTCAAGTCACATACCTGACTGTTATCAGAACTAGCAGCTGTGACAAAAGTTCAAATATGACAGCATGACAGCATGACACACATATCAGTACTGTAATATTTGTATATTGTGGAACCCTTGAGATCATGAAACATATAGCCCTACCCACATAATTCATGAATCATGTCAACGGTTCTTATACATCTATGTGTTGATGATGAATATACTTTTTATTTCTTTATCATGGCCCAGTAGTCAACTTGTGACTGTCTTGATGGTATTTCGTGTGATTTCTTAATTAATATTTGGTTCCATTCGTACCATGTCGAGCAAAAAATGAAGTGGTCATATGATTATGTACAATCTGGATTCATATGTATAACAGAACTTGATGGGACTCAACATCCTAGCTGGATGATTAGTCACTCCAAGTTGGACAGTTCTAGTCAAGCACAAGCAAAACTAAAAACAATCCTATATTCCATAAGCTGCATACAGATGGAAAATGTAAGAACACAACACTCACTGAATTCAAGGTGAAGCCACACCTTTGGGAGCTGGTGTCTGAAAGGCAACAGCATAAGTCACACTGATTTGCAATAAGTCTAAATTTCCATTATTATGCTTTTGTTTTTGTGTGGGCTGCATCTATTCGGACCCGGGTTCCAATAGCCACTGCCACTATTGGAACCCGGGTCCTTATAGCCTTGGCCGCTATTCAGACCATCCAATAAAATTATTAAGATTTAGTTTAACAATAATTACTTTAAGATGCAGAATATATATTTTCGGTTGTTGTGTTATTTTTCTTGTAATTCTAATTATTAAATTAATATCTTGCTTTAAATAACCGATATCATTCCTGACAAATTTCAAATGTTATGGCGAGTGGGAGTCGTTAGGTCTATAATATATGGCTGATGGACTGTATGGTATGAACATTTCTGACTCAGTGAATGTTGAGAGCGCATGTAAAATTGTGCTTTATTTTTTTTTTCTTCTGTTAAACATAATTTGATTTTATAGGCCTATCAGTCCAAATACAAAAAAATAATAATAATTGCAGAAAAAACTCAATATACTTATAGGCTACACGTTACAGTCTACAGATCCCGGGCCCCTTTCTTGAACGCTAATATCTCGCATGCGTAACTTGTAACTTGCTTGTAGAATGTAGATCAAGTATATAAATGTATATTAGTATATTTTTGTAGTTAATAATTTTTACTGACTGTTAATGTTAACTGTACTGTTCCGGTTACTAATTGATTGTAGTTTGTAGTGTAGTAAAACAAGTGTCCTACCTACTGACCTACTGGGCTAACTACTAACTACCTAGCTAGCTAACTGTAACTCTAGAGCAGGGGTCTCCAAACTACGGCCCGCGGCCGGACCCGGCCCGCAAGGTCCTCTCATGATCTCATCCAACCCGCAAGGTCCTCTCATCCAACCCGCTGCGATTTTTTTTTTCCACGGAAAAAACGTTTGTGGTTGATGGCTGAGGAACTTTGCCCAGAAAAATCAAAGACATGTTTGGAATTAACTGGCCCCCGAACTAAAATTTGATCTAGAATAGTTAATGCGGCCCTCGGACTGAAAAGATTGGAGACCCCTGCTCTAGACCTAGAGTAGACTCTCCTAGACGCCTAGAGTGTCCTAGACTCTAGTCTTAACTCTTAAGTCTGAGTCTAGACTCTAGACTCTAGACTCTCTAGATTCTAGAATACTCTAGTCTAGACTCTAGATCTAGAAGATCTACTTATCATTAAGCCATAATTTTTATTAATTAAGCCTAAGCTAAGACTAGAAGGCTAAGACTATTTTACCCGAAAACAATTTATATCTAGATCTAGATCTACTCTCTGTCTCTAGACCAGTTGTAAACAAGTTGGATGCTAGTGTCTGCTAGAATGTCGTGTTTGTTTTCCCAACGTAGAATCGGAAGTGTTACGTATTGAAAGCGAAACTTGGTCATACACAGGACCATTTATTTAGGCTGAGCTATTATTAGAAACATCGACAGCGGCTGCGCGCAAATCAACGAAAATATACGACAATTTCCTATTATTCTAAAACAAACACCAGTGTTACAAAGCGGGAGTTTGTGGGGTGGGGGCGAGAATGACACCCGTCTTAGTAGGTTACTAGCAGGACCTACTGAGTTCTGTTCATAAAATGGAAACAGTTGTTGGTACGGAGTCACGAATGTAACTAAAAATATACGTTAATTAATATATACGCCTATACTATGGGGGGGGGGGGGGGGCGGGGGGGAATACAGTGTTTCTTCCCGACTTTTTTCTCCGGGGGGGGGGGGGGCGGCACTTGATATTTCCGTGGGGGGGGGGCGGACACTGGTAAATATAAATTCCATTTCGAAGAGATGCCTGGAACAAACTCTGAATAATGCTATAGGACCAACATATATCGGGCCTATACTGATTGTAGGGTAAAAATAAAAAGTCGCAGGAAAAAAATGCACAGGGAAAAAAATTAACAAATATATTTGCGTGGAATTTTTTAATACGTGTATGTGTTAAAAATTCAGAAAGTGCAAATAACTTAAGATTAACTGAATGTAATGTGTGTAAGTTGTATACGTATATAGTATTTATATAAATGTTTAGAATGAAGTATGTAGGTTTTAATTCCGTTATAGGTCCACATATAACATTTGATAGAATGTTCCAACCTTCTCGGTTTTCATAGTTTTTTTAATAGCTTTAGAATAGCTTAAAATAAAGACGTAGTTAATGTGACTAGCTGCCCTCAACTTATCGCAACAATAGTTCAACCACCTTTTCCATTCACCGCCTATATCTGGGGTATGTGGTGAGTAAAAAGTGTCCTATTTTGTTGTTGTTGTAGAATAAACTTCAGTGAACCCTCATGACAAACATTCATCTAGCCTACATCAAGTATTTAGAACACATTCTCAATATAAAGAGATATCTCTATGAGACGGATAAATAAAAAAGATAAGACTAGGTTGTTAAACAAGAGTAACAATTTTATTTTATAAACTTACAACGATTGGCAGGGTGAAACTATTCACATTGGCAGTTTGTAATTAAGAGAGATACAAAAAAACAATTTAAAAAGCACCCACAAACAACTTGGAAAATGTAAAAGAAATGCAGAATTATAAAAACCATATATATAAAACAATATAAGCGCGCGTATTGAGAAATATTGTCTACGTGTTTACATGTCGGCGTTTATTTAGTTTTGCTTTGAACATGTTTTTTTTTTGTATGTTTGCTTTGGGTTTCAAAGGTTACCCCGAAATTTGACTCGTGTATCGTTATAGTTTATTATTTCTAGATCAAACTGGATGTGATTTGTCAAAAAAATAATTCTTGCGAAGTTGTATACTTTGAGAAGTTATAAAACGGGCTGAAGAATTTTGAAAAAAAAATATACTCATTTAGTAAATGCATTTCTAGCATATCTATCAACTAGGGAATGCCTGTTTTTCACGTATAATAACAGTTGCTGCTGAACACACATTCTTTAGATAAGCTGTTAAAGAAGAAACGTGAAACATACGATATTTTGCGATGCAATAAAGGCAGTTGCACAATCTTACATGTAAATAAATAATGTTAAATAAACAGAAAAGCATCGATTGAAATGCAACGAATGGGGCAGGTTGAACATTATTTTAGCCGTTGTCCTAACACATGTCAACTCCGTGTTTTTAATTTACTTCAGTTCCCTTTGATTTGGACTTTAAATTATGTTTGATCGAGCTCCACTGGCCGATTTTCTTGAATCCTAGGCTGTCTGACCACAGAGCAACGATCCTGCATTTTACTTTCTTGCATTTTCTTGGACACGGCTCAATGCACTTTAATGGGCATAGATGCCCTTTTCTGCACACTTTTAGACAACTCTTTTCGCAAGGCATATTTTCATTGGTCCTTTCCCGACCACGTGATGGAATGCTAGAGCACCTGTGGCCACAACCAAGAAATTCCCCACAGGGGAGACAACGCTCGTCGCAGTTGGACAAGCAGCCATGGCCGCGCTCGCAGAGACTTTCACAAGGCTCATTACACACCAGCTCCTTCTTTTTCAGCGCCTGTTGACAGTCAGATATACCGCAATGCCCGCAAGGTAAAGGATGCCTTGCCGGAGCGTCGAGGGAAAAACAACTTGTCTCAGTCCGGCTGATAAAGACACTTTTACATTTGTGTCCGCAAGGAAGAACGTGTTCACACTCCAGATTGCACATTTGATTGCATGCAGATGGGCACGAATGACCCTTCTGGCAAATCTTGAGGCAAGGTTTAGTGCAGGATAAATCAGATTTAGACGAGCCGGGGAGTTCGGAGCAAAGATGGCCGCACGGAAGACGTCTCTGGCAGGTCACGCATGGCTTGCCGCAGACGACCGTGCAGGGGTGACCTCTAGGGCAGGACTTCTCGCAAGGCTTCTCACAAAAGTTGTAGCCGTCTGACACCTTGTGACACGCGGCTCTCAGTACGTGCTGACACGGTAAACGTTTGGTCACAACGGTCGGACACGGCGGGCATGTGGTCTTACACAGGGCGAGGCACGTGTGTCCCCTGTGGCATTTCTTCTCGCACATCTGATCGCACGCCACGTTCAGATCGTGGCACTCACTTCTAACCACGTGACCGCATTTCAACTGCCGTGACACCGGCACTCTGCACGGCTGACACGCTTCACTGCACACAAGTGGACAGGGGTGACCAGCCGGGCACGAACTCCGGCACGGCTGCCGGCAGACGACCGGCTGATTGCTGGTGTGGCATAAGACTTTCATCTGATGACCACACGGCAGTACGCGGTTAACCATCTTCGTACATTTCGGACAGGTTTCGTTGCATTTAGCCGGACAACGGTGATTTCTTGGACAGTATTGTAAACACGGTTCCACGCAGGTCAGCTGATCGTGGCCAATCACGTGACACACCAGAGCACAAATATGACCGCAGTCGAGTCTCGTGTTACACACCTGTCCGCACCCACCCGTTTTGATCCCCGTCTCAAAGTCCCTCCACGTCTTCACCTCAGTGACGCGGCTGTGCTGTGGGCATCTCAGCTCGAGAACACGCCCCACACAGCCCTCCCTCACTGCCGTGTGGTGGATGTTGCTCCACAACACACTGTGGCAGGACAGCAGGTCAATATCGCCAATGACGTACATTCCACACCTAGCCCTGGACAGAGCCACGCAGACCCGGTTGTCAGTCTTGAGGAAACCCACACTGTCATTTTTGTTACTTCTGACAAGGGAGAGCAGCACAATGTCGTTCTCCTCGCCTTGGTAGTTGTCTACCGTGGACACCCGCACGTTCTGTATCGCTCGTGTTTGTCTCACCTGATCACTTATTAGACTGACTTGTCCCCCGTACGTAGCCAGGATTGTTATCTCCTCTTGTAAATACCCCTGGACTACGAGGTACTCACAAAGCTTGATCAAATACTTCGCCTCGTAACTGTTTTGTTTACTAGCGCTGTTTTTCGCACTCTTCTCTGGGTTGTTGTGCTTGATAAAAAACACACTCTTATCCATCCCTTTAATATGGGGTCTTCCTTTCACAGACTCGCTGTCTGTAAGGTTTGGGTAAATGTGCCGCAGAAATATCGAAATCTCCGGTCGCATCCTGCGTTGCTCCGACAACTGAACGCAGTGTAGCTGGTTGTTGATCTGACGCTCGAACAAGGAGACGTCAAGTCCGTAATCCTTGGCCAGTTCGTAGACTTGTGTCTTCGGCCTCAGCTGTTGGTGATCCCCGATCAGGATCAGGTGTTGGCATCGCTCGCTCAACGCGGTGATGATGTGGGATTCCAGAACCTCCGCCGCTTCCTCTACCACTACGATTCTCGGGCCAACGGCTTGGAGAACTTTACGGTGTTTAGCCGCACCCGTTGTGGTCATCCCAACCACCTTAGCGGTTTTTAAAACATTGATATCTTGCATTTGTCTGATTTCACGTTTTGAAGCCAGCAGGCTTTCGTATTGTTCTGTTAGTTCTTTGATCTTTGACTTGTGCGATGAGACGGCTCTAGAGAGCCAGAGCTTGTACAGCTGGAAGCGTTGCTCGACGCTGAGCTGCCACACGTTGACGACCTTTTTCTCGTCGCTCTCAGACATGGCCTGAGTGACCTGAAGCTTGGTCACCACCTGCCTGTAGGAGAACTTGTTACCTCCCAGTCCAACGGCTGGTTGACTTGTGGTCAGCGACACGCCCAGCGCCATCGCTCGCCTAATTACAACTCGGCTGGTATCTATCCCATCCAAGGAATCGTTTTCACTATCACAATCCTCGTCGTAATCATCATAGTTTTCTTCATCATCACTCTCACTATGGTTTAAGCTGCAAGATGGCCGAAACTGCAAGAGATTTTCTATGACGTTCAACATATCGTCAACGGTTTTACCGAAAAGCCACTGTTTTATACTGACATTTTTAGCGGATATGTTTTTGATAACTTCAGGAGATATAAAAGGACGAAGACGCTTTAAAGGTAAAATATCTTGTCTGTTTGTCGGCCCAAATTTCCTCTCGTACTGAATCACCCACTCCCTGTACATTTGGAACTTGGTCTCATTCAAAGCAAAGTTCCCGGCCCATAAAAGTGAGATCAACCTTGTTTCACACGCCTGTTGTACATCAGTGTTTAGACTGCCAGGCTTTACTTTCAGGAACTGCTCCATAAAACTGGCCTGAGAATTTTTTGAAAGTTTGTGAGAGCGTCATAGTGTGAGTACGCTATCACCTCCTTAAGTTCCACCTCTGTCTGTATCTCCACGTGAGAAACTTGTACAGTGTTGGTGAGATTCAGAATTTCTCGCTTTAACTCATGCATGGATCGATGGATGTCCCGTAGACAGTTCCTCGTGGACAGAGATTCTTTTACACCTCGCTGAATAGCTCGTAAGTTAAAAGGTCTCAACGTCTCACATTTTTGGTTTCCTCCAACCCGGACGATGCCTGTAGGACAGAATGCCAGCACCCCCTCCAGGAACTGATCCAGTGCGTGGTTGGTGTAGCAGATGACCAGAATAGGGCAGCAATCTGGAACTCCTGACCCTTGGTTCTCCAACAAAGTTTTCATGATTTTTAAACTGACGTACGTTTTACCAGTACCCGGCGGGCCTTGGAGCAGGGTGAACTGTTGTGTCAGGGCCGCTTTAACTGCATCGTACTGCTTGTCGTTTAAACACACATGCTTCAAATTGAGCCAGGTGTTCGTCTGTAGGACGTTAACTTTAGTTGTCGTCAAGTACACCTCAGGCTTGACCAGGCATTTTAAGTCATAACGAGTGCCAGGGTAAATGTAATCTGGCTTCGATGGTTCTCTCTTGCAGCGGACAAGGTACGGCTCGAATGGTAAAGAGGAATCAACCATTTCTTGGAGGCCTTCTAGCACATATCGGTATCCTTCGAAGTACGACGGCGATTCAGTCATCACAAAGCTGTCCTCCATGGTCAGTCCATAGACCTCTTCCAATCGATTCTGGAACTTGACCGCTACATGACCACGTTGCTGCTCAGAGCGCGTGACGATGGCGTAGAAAATAGTCTGGAACTTGTTTTTCGACAAGCACACCAGGTTCCCAGGCATGAAGTGGTTTTTGGGGTCCCAGTTGATGGCGTCCAGCTGCTGCTTGTCCAAGCGAAGAGTGTGCTCGACGCCATCGTTGACGAAAAGACCAAGAATTTTGACGTTCTCGTAGAAAATTATACCTGGGTCTCCTTTGAATGTGCCGAACAGACGGTACTGGTGTATAGCTTCCCTCAGTGGCTGGATCAGGTCTTCTCTCAAAAGTCTGAACATGACATCTAAATAGTGGTTTTTATCTCTAAACGCACCGCTGATTTTGTTAGCACGAAGATAAGGCGTCAAATCAGCATCAAAGTCCGATTGAGTTGGATATATGGACACGTCTCTGATATCGCTTGGTGGATCTTCATCGTCGTCTGCCCACCTGCTGCGTTTTCGCTTTTCTTGTTTTTCTTGGCGCTGATTGGCTGAATTAAAACACGTGACCACTTCGTTTAGAAGTGTAGCTTGCACGTCGAGCTGGACATGCCTGCTGTTGATAAAACACAGCACTTTGTAGCAGCCACTGGCCTTATCTGGTAGTCTTCTCGCTGTCTCGTGTATGTACAGCAGCACCGTCTCTGCCGCTTGACTTCTGGTGTGTCCGCTGCTATTCTCTAAAAAACTGAAAGCGTGGTTGGTGTAGAAAGACGATGAGACCAGCGTGCTCAAGATTTTCTGAAAGTTGTTATCATGAAACTTAACCTTCCATACCGTGTTGAGGCATTTAGCGAACAGGACGAACTTATCATGGCTGATGTTATCGATGTTGAGGAAGAGAGAAATCTGGGGCAGGTATGATGTCATGTAGAGAAGCAAATCGGATGGGTTGTCTTCAAGGTCAGCCCATTCCTTAAGCTTCATATAGCCCAACCCCTCAGGGTTGGCGTTAGTTTGCCTGTATTGCCCCTGTGGCCTACCACCTCTAATACCTCTGTGACCTCTTTGACCTCTACCTCGCTGCATTGTTTTCTGTTCTGAAATTTAAAAAAAAAGCTCTCAACTAATTTTATGATCAATTATTCTATTGCATGAACGTATTACACTGATATAGCAGGTTAAATAGCAGTGGCGTAGCGAGGTCGGGTGTCACACGGTGCGGCACCTAATGGTGTCACCCTCCCCCAGTAAGGAAAAAAAAGTATACACACACACACACACACACACACACACATATATATATATATATATATATATATATATATATATATATATATATATATATATATATATATATATATATATATATATATATATATATATATATATATACATACATATACTCGATATACACTAGTAAGTATGTGTATACGCATGTGTATATGTTTTCAAATATTTTTTTTTCCTTCTGGATGTATTTAATTTTTTTACCCCCCCCCCCCCCACCCCATACATGGATTAACATATGGGTTATTTCGATTCTCAACCAAACCGTTTTCCTCGGGCATGTATATTGCAACGTTGAGTTGAAGTAACCCCCCCCCCCCCGGTCACCCCAAAGGTGACTGCTTTAAACTGTGCTCAGATAATTATAACGATTTGTATCTATATTCGGTTATAAATTCAGCTGGATGTTGCATGTTTTCTTTATCATTAGCAGGTCACCCCCTTCCCCTCCACTTTGTACACTTTGCTCTTAAAAGACTATTTGATTCACTCTAATTAATCATTTAATCAAGTGAATTTATCATATTTCTGTATATATTTTGTTATTTTTTGCCTTGATGTCACCCCCCCTTTCTAAATTGTGTCACCCGGTGATGCCCCCCCCCCCCCCCCCTCGCTACGCCTCTGGTTGGATGTACACTCTGGGTTACGAGAAGTACGGAGGGGCGATGATTGTTGCTAGATCAGGCTCGCGTCAAGTATTTCAGCAGTTTAAAATCTGGACTATGATAAAAGTCTTCAATTTAGACCAAGTTTCCTATTAATTGATAACAACCAAACAAAGTCGTATTTAAATAAAAGCAATTACCGAACATCATATAATTAATTTTGACATATTTATGCCGTCAATGATACCTTAAGTAACCTTAATCTAAACCAAGTCTTAACTTGTATACAAGCACCTACTGTACTAAAACTTATATTTCCTAACATCGAAACTAAAATACAATCTAACCGTAAATAATAATGTAAAAAATACAAGCATGGTAGGAAACTAAACAAAACCATCTGTATACTGACTTCATGTAACCTAAACTATAAAAAAAATGCCCTTAGGTTTTGTCCTTAATTCATCTCACGCTATTTTTTCTAACCCCCCCCCCCCCTCCCCACACACACACTTAATAAAATGGAAGCACAGCTCTATTAACTCTTTCCTTAAACCTTAAACACATCATTAAAAAACTAGTCACGTTAACCCCATACCATTTCACCAGTACGTATATATATATATATATATATATATATATATATATATATATATATATATATATATATATATATATATATATATATATGTTATTAACGTTATGTAACTTAACCAACGTACCTTTTGTACGGAATCAGGTTCAAACCAATGCTTGAGGTAATGTCCATGTGCACCGGCTACACCTATTTAAACAACACACACCGGGCCTAGCGTATTGTCTGCGTAAAAATCGATACTAGAAGTCTGTAGTTCTAGGAAACCGAATGACTCATACAAATTTTTCTACGCCCGCAACACAAAAGTGTTATTTAGATGAAACCGTAGAGTAAGCAGAAAATATGCATATTAACAAATGTGTACGCCTTTGTGCCTATATATATATATATATATATATATATATATATATATATATATATATATATATATATATATATACATACATATATACGTGTGTGTAAACCAAGAAATTAGATGTTATTTATAATACCGTATGTAACAACACGTAATTCTTCAAAATGAAACTGAAACTTCTAAGAAGAAATGATAATAGCCGTCCTAGATTTATGATTAGCATTCCTTAGCCTAGATTACGATTGGGTAGTCTGCTGTGTTGTGTGTTAGGGGAGAGGGGGGGGGGGGTGGGACTACTTTACTATCAACAGGAGCCTTATATGATTTACACATTTTCACTTGTCGTTTTACTCTCTATCAACAAGAGCCTTAGAAAATGTAGACATTGTCACTTGGCGTTTAAGGATGTGAATCCGTTTTAAAATTGTAGGATCATTCGTTATTCAATAAATTAAGTTTATTCTATGTTCGATGGCTTAACCTAAATAATGTTACGATAGGTATATCTTCTATGTGCGCACAAGTTTTTTTCCCCATAATAACCAATCCGATGACGACGAAAATGCTAAAACCGTTACATTTATTTTTTAGCAATTGGGCAGCTATTGAAAAACTTCATTGAGTGTGTGACATCATTTAAATTTACCCCCCCCCCCCCTTTCTTCTCCGCCCCTCGATCATCTTTCCTCCAGCGTGCCAAAGACACATGAGGCAGATGAAGTAGAGTTAATCTGTTTCAATGACCGTGGCCGTCGGGGACAGCACTATGTCCGGTCGCCTTAGTTTCCCTAACGTGAGTCATGTACCCATCAGAGCTGGGTAGACACAGGCAGAGGCATAGCGATGGGGGGGGGGGGGAGGGGGGGGCATATGCGCCCGGGCGCCGACCTTAGGGGGCGCCAAAATGGGTTGGAAAAAGTAATCGAAAGTTTGAGGGGGGGTGCAGATCAAAAGTTTGACGGGGGGGGGGATGCAAATCAAAAGTTTGAGGGGGGTGCAAATCGAAAGTTTGTCCCCGCGCGCCGGGTAGGGTCGCTCCGCCTCTGGACACAGGAACGTCTTAAGGACCCGGGACTCAAGCTCGAGACTTTCGGATTAGCACTTAGCAGTCTAGCGCTCTACCTCTAGACCACGCCCCCCCTCCCCACACACCCCCCGACAAAGGGCGCGAATCAATAAGAACTAAGAACTATCAATATTTTAAGAATACATTCCCTTGTTTTTGTTTCCTTCTGTTTAAAACAACATTTGTAATGGGGTTTCATATGTTTAGAAAATTCCTCCAAAAAATCTCCACGGAAAATAATTTTAAAAATTGGTTGGTTTAAAAATGGTTTAAAATAATTAGGTTACTCTGATATAATTTGACATGCTAATATGATCTATTTTAAAGTAGTTCAACTGCCAAGTCATGTACTGAATAATTTGATATTTAATTGCAACCACTATTAATGTTTGATCTATGTATAAAACAACAGAAATGTATAGTTAAATTAAAAAATAACATTTGTAATACATCAAATACAATTATGTGAACATACAATAATACATAGATCAAGATGAATTGGTCGTATCAAACTTACAGTTTAAAAGTAAGTGTGATTTTTAAATGAATTAGTGTTACTTACATAATACGTAATATTACATGTTAAAATTCTAATAATCAACTATAAATAGGTAATGACTTAAAGTGTTTCATTTTTAAAATGCTGTTGATTTAACCACTTTAATTACATGTATATGTTTGTTGCAGAATAAAAAGAGCAAATTAAACGTCTCGTTAATAAATAAAAGAAAGTTATGTAGAAATAATACATGTACAATTGTGAATATTTAAAGTTTAATGTGACACATTTGCTGTACAAAGTGAGCAAAATCTTTAAAATTGTAAGTATTTACTGTAAGCTTACATTTATCATGAGTGTAAGAAATCAATCGCCATGAACACATTACGTGTTATGCAATATCCTGTCACTAAAACAGGTGACCTCTACTCAGTGGCGTCGCTAGGTATATATATATATATATATATATATATATATATATATATATATATATATATATATATATATATATATATATATATATATATATATATATATATATATATAGGCCTATATATAGTTGTAATAGGTGTCACGTCAACCCCTACTATTTAGCCAAATGGAGTGAATTTGTGCTCACATTATTTTAGTCCAATTATATTTCAATTGGAAAAAAGCAACGTTTTATAGTAAATTATTAGATGTGGTGTTACAGATTTTTTTAACTCTTTAAAAGTAATCATACATTGAACTGGCGAAAAGCACGTTTCTTCTATATATTTTGCAAATTTTTGTCTTGGTGTCACCGCCCCCCCCTACACGGTGTCACCCTGTGCGATCCGCAACCCCGCCCCCGCCTCGCGACGCCTTTGCCTCTACTTCACCTGCCCATCGACCGTAAGGTTTACAAGGGTACTTTTTTTAACTTTACTATTTCTACGCCCCCTCCTACTGTCACCCTCTAGCAGCCTCTAGTTTTAGAGAATACGTTAAAACTTGCCAACAGTACAATAATATTATTTGTTCATAAAATATTAATGTTAATAATTATTAATTAGTATAGTTACATTATTATTTATGGGAAACATGTACGCAGACAAAAAAAATTAATTCACATTAAAACAACTGAAAATTATGTTAATAGTAAGAATTTCATAAAACCGTTTAAAATGGTATATTATAAACGAACTATAGAAAAAGTAAAAAAAAAACATTACACATTACTGATAGTTCTTTTAAAAAAAAATTGGAATAAATTTTTTTCCAATTTAAACTGTTTGCGTTAATAAACGACAATGAAAAACATTTTAATTTTTTTTCTTAGTCAAACTATTTTATTATCTTAGTTCGCTCTAAGGAAAAGACATTTTCATAGACTTTGTGGATTGAAGTTTTCAACCAATTTATCCGCGATGAACATCATTTGTCTCGATAGCTTGGATAAAGAGAGTGCCCTGGTTTTACGATCTAAACTCAAAATTGTCTCCCCCCCCGTTAATGGTCATTCTTCTTGAATCAATGCTGCCTCCTCTCGTAAAATCTGTGCAGGGAATTCTAATGGTATCACGATCAGCATTATGTCCCCTTGTCAAATCTGCGCTAGGCACTCCCTGTACATTTGGAACTTGTAAAATATCTGCTAGGCCTTCTAATTGTATCACGATCAACGTTATGTCCCCTTATTAAATCTGCGTTGGGCATTCTCATTGTATCACGATCAACATTATGTCCACTTGTCAACAATGGGCTAGATATTCTCCTCAATTCACGATCAGCATTAATCCCCAATGTAAAATCTTTGCTGGGCATTCTCATTGTAAAACCAGCAACATTATGTCCCCTTGTAAAATCTGCGTTGGGCATTCTCAGTGTATTACGATCAAAATTATGTCCCCTTGTAAAATCTGTGTTGGGCATTCTCAGTGTATCACGTTCAACATTATGTCCCCTTGTAAAATCTGCGTTGGGCATTCTCAGTGTATCACGATCAACATTATGTCCCCTTGTAAAATCTGCGTTGGGCATTCTCAGTGTATCACGATCAACATTATGTCCCCTTGTAAAATCTGCGTTGGGCATTCTCATTGTATCACGTTCAACATTATGTCCCCTTGTAAAATCTGCGTAGGGCATTCTCATTGTATCACGATCAACATTATGTCCCCTTGTAAAATCTGAGCTGGGCATTCTCGTTGTATCACGATCAACATTATGTCCACTTGTCAACAATGGGCTAGATATTCTCCTCAATTCACGATCAGCATTATGTCCCCTTGTAAAATCTGCGCTGGGCATTCTCAGTGTATCACGATCAACATTATGTCCCCTTGTAAAATCTGCGTTGGGCATTCTCAGTGTATCACGAGCAACATTATGTCCCCTTGTCAACAGTGGGCTATCTAATCTACTCGATTCACGACTAACATTGTCTCCCTTCGTTATATCAGTGCAGGTTATGCTCCTAGATGCCTTATCAACTTTATCCACCTTTGTTGAACATTTTCTTGATTTTCTCTTTAACTGGTGTTTTACAGATGCAGCATTAGCTGAATGTTTTCTCTGAAATATTTCTTTATCAGACCTGGACCTATGGAAAATAAGAGCACTCAGTTAAATGCTATAACTAAGTCTGTCTTTCAGTCCGTCTGTCTGTCTCTCTGTCTGTGTTTAAAATAATTTAAATTTTAAGAAGCGTTGAACTGCATCATACAACACAGTTTAAATTCAAATAACGTAGTTTACAAAAAAAAAATTTAATTAAAAGTATTTAAAAAGAAAGACAACAGGACATCATAAGGCAAAATACATTTGTCTTCAAATGGTAATTGTTAAATTAATATTTTAAATGAATCTTAGTGAATTTAAAAAAAAAATTACCCATTTAACAGTCGCCGCTGACATTCTGGAATGTTGGGGAATAAGGCGCAGTCTGATTGGTTGTTGTCCAATCGAGTTTTAGCCCTGACATCATCAGAGTTAAGTTTATCCATTGTTTGGAAATGCTCAGTATTGCGGGTCCTGTCATTCACAGAGAGCACATCACTAAGGGCTACTTCTCCAGAAGAAAAAGGACGTGTGCTGTGGTGCGTCACGTTACATTTTCGAGCATCATTTGTGAGGGCTGAAAGTTGTTTCAATCTTTCTCTTCTTTCATACCGCTCCTTTAAAATATTTTCATACCTCAGGCAATTTATAATGGGAAGTGAGCATTCAGGACACCCAATATATGATGTGCCATTTGGATTCAACGTTTTGATATAAGCATCTAGTTCTTCTACGTAAAAAATATGACCACAAAATTGAAGCTTTAGAAGTAGTCGCTCTTTTTTAATTGATCGTGTTGTTTGTTTGAGTGTAGGAGCAATATGTTTCATGTCAATGGAACAAATATTATCACAAACAGCACAGACGCATGGCTCATGACACAGACTAGAGCATGGATGACGACAACAAAATCGCTTGTTGTTTTTCTGTATGAGATTGTTAAGTGATTTCTCACACTTCATCTCGCATGGGGGATTTAGCCATTTCTCGCGACACAGTTTCGTCATCTTTTGATGTGGGCACTCGATGACAGTTTTCTTCCCACACGGCTGACACGGTTCACCACACTTGTGTTCACAATGCGCGGAGACGTGCTTGCAGGTATTGCAACATTCCTTCTGACATGTAGGACAAGGCTGTCCACATTGGCCTGAGCATGAGTGACCACACCGAAGTGTTTTGGAACAACTATCGTGGCATTGAGGGTGTCCCTTGCTTTTCAAACACTGACCACATTTTCCCTGACACTTGTGACCGCATGGTAGAATCTTGGTACATTTGTCTTGACATTCTTCGTGTGTTTTTCTTTCATAACATTTGCTACAATTTCCAATACACTTATGTACACAAGGTAGTGTCTTGTTGCACTTGTCTTGACACTGAGGGTGTGCTTCGCTTTCTTTACACTTCCCACATTTTCCACTACACTTGTGTCCACATGGTAGTTTTTCCTGACATTCTTGTAAACATGTTGGGTGTGAGCTCTGGGAACAAACTCCACATTTACCCTGACATTGATGGCCGCATGGAAGTGTACTCTGACATAACTCTGTACACTGAAGATGACCATAGAGATCACAAACTCTGCAATCGTCATGACACTTGTGTCCACATGGCAACACCTGACCACATGCCTGATTGCAAGCTACATGCTGACCATCTAAGCAATCACTACAAACAGCGGTACAGCAATGTCCACACTTTAACACTTGTCCACAGATTTCTTTACAAGGACTGTGACCATTGTTGGCACAACTTAAGCAAACTCCAACACACTTGTGATTACATTTTAATGTAAAACAAGATTTCTTATTACATTGCGTGCTGGTCTGGTGGCTTACATGACAAGGTACATCATCCACGTGACCAAACGGCCAGGTGTGACGGACCTGAACAGAACAGACGACATGTTTGTCAATCGTACAAGTAGAACATGTTCCAGTACAACTGTGCTTGCAGTCTAAAATAGTTCCACACACTCTCTGGCATGCTGGGTCTGACTTGGTCTTGTAACATGGCATTTCAGCTACATCACCACAGGAAAATGTATGGCTTACAAGAACGTTACATTGTTTGTGTTGTTTAGATTTCAAACAATCCCCACATTTTCCAGAACACTGATGAGAACATTCTAGAAAAGTAGAACATTGACTTAGACAAATATATTCTTCTGGTTTCTTGCCACATGGGATCTCTACATCATGTCCACAAGGTAGAGATTTTAAAACAGGAAACTGGCATTGTCCACATTCCATTGCACATTTTGTGGTACAAGGGTGGCCTTCGATACAGGTTTTAGAGCAAGGCTTACTACATTTGTATATTTTGTGTTCAGTATCTTTCAGATGACAAAACATTTCACATGAATGGCCGCAAGAAAGTTTTTTTTCGCACTTCATCCCACATCCACCTTCTGGGCGTTTCCTGAAATCCTCAGCAGTTTGTATTTCGACTTTTTCTTCAGGATGATTTTGACAAAATATGGGTAGACCTTCACCAAACATTTTCTCCTTTTTGGCTTCTTTGACAATTTTTGACCACAGCTTGCTCTGAGAGGCTAATAGATCAAAGTTCCCAACAACATACAAACCTTTTTTTGCTCTAGACAAAGCTACACAGATCCTGTTGTCCACCTTCAAGAATCCAACATTTTCATCTACATTGCTTCTTACAAGAGAAAGTAGAATGATATCGTTTTCTTCTCCTTGAAAGTCATCAACTGCTGCTATTCTTACTGCGCCATCTATGCTTACTTTTTTAACGAGATTTCGTATAGCCAGTACTTGTCCAGAATAAGTGGTAAGAATTGTAATAGATGCAGGTCTGTAGCCTTGGTGCAGCAGGTACTGACAAAGTGCAACCAAGTAGTTCGCCTCGTGCATATTTTTTTTGCTTAGACTGTCATCTACTATCGATTCCTTAAACTTATGATTAATTAAAAACACGTCTTTACTTACACCTCTTATATTTTTGTATTTAGATACCGAGTCATCATCTTCCAGTTCAGGGTAAATGTGACGCATAAGTTTTGATATCTCAGGCCGCATTCTGTGCTGTACCTTAAGCACAACATGTGGGACGTTGTTCTTGATGAGTCTCTCAAACAAGGAAACCTCTAGACCGTAGTGTCTGGCCAGCTCGTAGACGTTTGGTTTCGGCCTCAGCTGTTGGTGGTCACCAATCAGGATCAGATGGTTGCACTGTGGGTTCAGTGCAGTGATTATATGGGACTCAAATACCTCGGCCGCTTCCTCAACCACTACAACTTTAGAGCCCACAGCCTGGAGAACGTCTCGATGTTTTGCTGCTCCTGTTGTTGTCATCCCGATTATCTTAGCTCTATTTAAAATAAATAATATCTCTTCATCGTCCAGTTGTTTGATTCTTTTTTTAATATCTTCAATTTTTTCTAGACTGTCTTGGAGCTTTCTAAAAAGTTTATCTCGATAACGTTGGCACCATAAGTTGTACAAAGCAAAACGATTTTGTAAATTAAGCTTAGAAATGTCTCTGATCGTCCTAGCCTTTTTCTCGTCCATTGCAGATTGTGAAAGCATTTTGAAAACATGTTTTGATTTGAATCTTTCTACTGTACTCCTGTTATTTTCTCCTAATTCTTTTAAAACCGAATCATACAGAGTTTCAACTTCATCTAATCTTTTGACAAGAGACTTGTAATTTTTTCTACTAAACATTTCATTTTCAGTATCTAACGCAGTTGTTGCATCAAAAGTTTCCACTGAATATACCCCATCATTGACACATCCAGAATGAAGAACCCGTAGAAATTTTTTTAATATTGTTACATCGTGTATCTGACTTTCGATGTCTTTGTCCAAACCTAAAACCCAGACTTTAAATAATTGTCCTGTGTGGTGAATTGGGTTACGTATTTCAAATTTAATGGCATCAAGAATCTTCTTAGGCAGGTATGGCTCTATCTCATCGTCCATTAAAAATTGTGAGCTCATTGCGTTAACCTTTTCTTCCTGGAGTTTAATTTCAGATTGATCCGAACAATTTTCAGTGCAACCATTTAAATCTTCCTTGTATCTGGATGCCACTGTACAGTAGAGGCTGGCTCTCTGTATTATATTACAAGGCAGAGGCAGAGTTACAGGCATTTTGGGCAGTTCAAGGTCCCATTTTAATACCAGCTTGGTAAGAAGATCTTCTAAAATGGTTTGTGGGTTATCTTCAGTTGTGCTTTGTGGTGCATGCAGCCATTGTGATAACTTGGACTTTTTGTTGTCAGTAAATTGACAATCTTTATACAGGGATAGATAGTGTTGTTCATCCATATATTTTGACATCACGTCCTCGTGAAGTATTTTAAACTTTAAATTGTCAATTTTGTTCCCCAGATCGTCAATATTTCTAGCAATAGCTTTTAGATCTTCTCGGCATTCATCGCTCAATAGCATAACCGATTTGTTGTTAAATGCTTTGTTTTTTCTAGCCTCTAGTTTTAACTTTTTGAGGTTAAATTTCTCTAGGTTTTTACATTTACTTCCCCCACCAACCCTAACTATACCGTCGTCACAGAACTTTAAAATCCCTTCCAGGAACTGATCTAAGGCGTGGTTCGTGTAACAGACAATCAAGATTGGAGTGGCTGGTCCAGTGCCGAACACAACATCCAAGTTTTTCATGATGGCCTCCATGACCTTGAGACCTACATACGTTTTTCCTGTCCCTGGAGGACCTTGAATGAGCACCATTTCTTTTGTCAGGGCTAACACGGCGGCTTCTCTTTGTGACTTGTTTAAACACATGCTCTCACATGGCGGCCATTTTGTTGTCGTCAGTACTGGACATTCCCAATCCTCGCAACTTTTCATCAAACAAGATAAATTGTATTTTGGGACGGTGCGACTTTTGTAATAATTTAACAAATATCTCGGCGGTTTTAATACATTGCTACACTTAAGGATATAATCTGTCAATGGAAGATCTGTATTGCTTGCCTGTAGTCCCTGCATTACATGAAGATAAGGTTCGAATAGAGTTGTTGATTCAGCCATCACGTACTCATCATCTGGATGGTTGCTATAAATAACATCATATCCACTTTTCAGAACTATGGGTATGTTACCTTTCACTTTATCATCCACACCCCAGAAATGAACGGTGGCAAATACAAGGCTTTTAAAATTATCCTTAGACAAACACACAAAAGAACCGTTGATAAGACGTTTTGATACTACCCAGTTGATGTTTTTGAATTTTTCCTTGTCAATTGAAATATAATGAACTAAATCTTTCTCAACCACCTTCAAACTTCCGATTCGAATATTAGGATAAAGTCTAAGATTTAAATCTGTTGTTTTCAATTTTTTCTTGGTTCCGGATTTTCTTATTTCTAATATTCCTTGACGCAACGGAATGAGAAAATCTTCTCTCATCAATCGGAACTGAATGTCTAAATACTGGGAAACATCATCGTAAACGCCCTTTGATTTAGAAGGACGGATAAATATTGCCTCATTTTCTTTAAAATCACTCGATGCTGGAACTACTTTCACAGTTCTAAAGTCATCAGGTGGTTTCACGTTGTCGTCTTGGGGCAATTGTTTTCCTGATTGTGTTATAGCATTTTGTTTTTCAGAGCTGTGTATTTCTTTAGCAAGAGTTCTAATGCCTGTCAACCCTTCCAAAAGTTGACTTTTCCCGACAAACTCTGAAGCCGTAGTTAAAATGTTTACTAGCTGTGTCACACACGCCAACGCTGCCGAAAGTTTAGAGGGTAGAACTTCTAGAAGTCTTCGAACAATTCTTGAACTGGCTTCCATCTCTTCATGTCCAGTGTCCCACATGTCGGACATGCTAATGTTATAAAAGTAATGAACCAAATGTTGATTAAAAAACTTGGTCTGACTAATTATCTCCAACAAATTTTGTACAGCAAATTTCTGATGGTGAGCTGTGAGGGCATGGTCTACAGCTTTCAACATCAGAGAAAACATTTTAGGAGAGATTTGATCCGATTGTAAAAACTGCTCCAGTTGTTTTCTCTCAGCTGACATAAACAGTACAAGCTGCCCTGGGTCAGGCATTTCTGCCCATGTTTTTAGTCGTCCATACGTCATCGGCCTGGGCGCACGTGCAGAGACAGTCTTGGCTGTTGTCTTGGAGTCCATGTTGTCAGGAGCTTGATAAAATGTGTCTTGTTGAAGGACTTGTCTTTACAATCATACGGCATATAAGACTATTGTTTGTCATTGTAGATACCTGCTATCCTGTTGCTGTACCCATAGCCTGTACAACAGATAAATTATATATATATATATATATATATATATATATATATATATATATATATATATATATATATATATATATATATATATATATATATATATATATATATGCCCTACATATAGTAAACTGCAATCACCATCCGCTAGCGCTCACTAATCTGGAAGGAAGAATTAAAGAACCATCTCTTTTTATAATGTCGGTTACTGATATTGAAACTGAAAACGAAAATATTATGCCGATAACGACGTTATCTATTGGTGTATTCACAAAAGTCTCTGCTACAATGTTCAACAAAGGCTGCTCATAATTCGATAATATCGCCTTATCAGTAAACTTTCCTGGATAATTTCGAATCCTAATAACCACTGATGTAATGATGGGCGTTCGAGCCAATCATATCAAACTATTTTTAGGGTTGACAAAAACATTCCAACAATCAGTCATACATAAAAACTCAGGCAAGCATACATACAGCTGCTTTCATTTGTAATTAAAAAAAAAATACTCAAACACATATAAACAGACGTATTGTATTATATTAGAGGTATATTTAAAAGTAGAAACAAGATTTATAACTTGGAGTATTTGTATTCACCAGCAGATCTGTCTTGTTCTATACAAGTGTGTATTTTCTTATAAGTATCATCCCGACGAAGTTTCAGTTTTTAAGCTTAAACAACGACATACACAAAACAAATATATTTTACCGTCGAAAGAGCATGTATACATGCCTTTAAATTAAATTAAAGACACTGAAAAAAAAAACTTACAAAAGCGTAAGCAGCTGAACTTTATTTTATTTCTAGAACGATCAACTGGTACAACAAAATATGTTTTCGTGTGTATTTAAAATTAGAATAAAGATAAAAAGATGCATTAGTTTATTACCATACCATGACGCCATAACATAATATGCAAACACGAACTAACAAGATATGTTTAGATCGTACATTTGTAGAAAATTAATTTAAATTTTTTTTCAACATTTAAAAAAGAAATTAATTTCTTTAAATCTAAAATAATAGTTTCGCTGTCTGTCTGTGTATCTATCTGTGTATGTATCTGTTGGTAACGCTTTTGCTATAGAGAAAACACAAGGAAAGTAAAAACATTCATAGTAATACGAAAAACGAAACGTGACGTCACATGGAACATATAGTAGGAAATAGTCTAAAGCCGGGAAAGTGCAAAGCCCCTACCCCCACCCCTGGGTAGAAAGTCTAACCCTCCCCCCCAGAGTTTCTTCCAGGCATCTCTTCGGGGGGGTGGGGCGACGCAGCCCCCCCCCCCCGAAGAAAGTCTACCGCCCCACCGAATGAAATGGAATTTATATAGAAAGTATATACTTTTGACAGTGTCCGCCCCCCCCCCCCCCGGCAATTGTTGCCCCCCCCCCCCCCCCCGGAAAATTTCAAGTGCACCCCCGGAGAAAAAAAGTCTGGAGGAAACACTGCCCCCCCCCACCCCAAACGAATTATAATTTATAAGAAAATATATACTTTTATCAGTGTCGGCCTGCCCCCTCGCCGAAAAGAAACTCTAAATGCGACTTTTTTGTTGATGGAGATTAGGTGCAAGGTTTAGGGGTATGGCTACGACTATATTTAGTATCAATGTGCAGTAACTACGTGTAGATCGAACTTAAATTCGATTAAAATGCCGATGTTGGATAACAATCCTTTTTCAATGTCATTTTTCGTTTTCGAATTGTTTTTGCATTGTTCAAATAGAGTCAAAAAACGTGAAGAAGCTTCTAAAACAAGAACGCAGTAGTTGATGTTGCGATACTGATCTTACATTAAAATTATCCGATGTTTCTGTCTCTGTCCTGTTGAGCAGGATGGCCAGCTTACAATGTCTCTGTAAATCTATGAGTATATGTTTCAGTTTTCATTTAGTTGAAAATGTAGTTGATTTAATGTGAAGTTCTGTCAATGAAGTGGATAAAATTAAATGTAATCTACGTGTATTGAGTGTCTAGCAGCACTGCTGACCTGGTATCGCTCGAAGTTTGAAGGAGTTTGGGGACTGGACCAGATATAAAAGCCACACTTTAAATTTAAATTATATAAATTGATTTTAAATCCTACAGTCAGCAATGTGTTTTATCATTAATATAATTTATATAGTTCTAAAAAAAAAATTCGGGGGGGGGGGGAAGGTTTAGCTCCCCCGAAGAGATGCTTGGAAGAAACTCTGAAAGCAATGTTATACATCACCGAAATGTATTTTCTGTTCCCGTTTGACTGAATGTCTGCTATCAGAAAGTTTGGGTTAGCAGCTTAACCCACTTAAAACACAAGATGAGAATTTAGATTTGTTTGAACGTAGATTAACCCACAAAAGTATATTATATTCAGCTTAGAAAAATATGTTACTTATTATTAATGGTTTTAACTGTTTGCATAGTTTTAGGCTTATTCAGATTTCGACATGTCCTTTAAATAATTAGAGTTCGATATTTGACATTAGCCAATTTGATGTCACCCTTCTTCAACTAATATACAATCACATTTCTGTAAATTGCGGTTGAAATTAGTCTATTAAACAAACTTGAAAATTATCAGAAAATAATAATTAGTTCGTCACCCCCCACCAGAGTTTCTTCCAGGCATTTCGCCCCCCCCCCCCCGAAATTTTTTTAAAGCCCCCCCCCCCCCCCAAACGAAATAAAATTTATTTAATTTATATAGAAAATATATACTTTTAACAGTGTTCGCCCCCCCCCCCCCCCCGAAGAAAGTATACCGCCCCCCCGAAAATTTCAAGTGCCCCCCCCCCCCCCCCGGAGAAAAAAGTCTGGAAGAAACACTGCCCCCCCCCCCACCCCACTCCTCAATTTTAAATATTGCCTATATACGCTTTATGATGTATTCTCTTTTATCAGGCTATTAAGCTTTTTCAAATAAATGTTGCTATATCTGTGAAATGAACAATTTGTCTCTTTCGAATCTCTGTTTAATAATCTATTTTCTTTTTTTTCTGTGTGTCACACGAGGCGGTCCGCTGCCCCCCCCCCCTCCCTCACCCTAGACAACAAAACAGATGGTTGAGTGAGTGAAGCTTGACAGTTGGGTGACTTTTGGTTGGATCATTGAATGATTGAAGTTCGACAGTTGATTGAAGTCTCTCTCTCTCTCTCTCTCTCTAAATATATAGGTTACGGTCAAAGCCCGAAGTCGGCCAAAGCACGCATTGGCCGGCCAATGCGTGTATTGGCCAATATCGCCTACCATTGACCGGTCAAAGTGCGAAACTTTACTTTATTTCGGTCTTTGGCCGGCCAGTCCACGGACTGGCCATTGTGGACCGGCTAAAGTTCGAATTAGAAGATCATGAGCAGCTTTTGCGTTTTTCATACCTCAAGGACCATGGAATTAAGTCTTTATTTATTGTTCATTAAAGTAAATAACAAAAAACACTCAAATTATATTATTTTACTATAGTCTCAATCAATATTATCACTAATTACTAAGAGTTGAACTTTTATGGCATTTAGAATAACATAGTAGCTGGTTGTTTTAACGCTTGCAGCGATTTATTATGCACTTGGTTGTGTTTCTTCTTCTTCGTACTTAATTTTTGGTGTTGGAAGAGATCGAGTCTTATCTACTTTAGGGTTTGAACTCGAGAGTTTTTCGAATTTATCAACTATGAGCTTTTACCGACTCGACCACGCCTCCATCACAATTAAGGATACGTGTCAACTGGTTAAGCGCCATTGAGGCCATTCACTCTGATTTCAGCCTGCTTTTCTTTTTGGATTTGCTTCCATAGCCTTTGTCCAACCAAGAACAAACTTCAAGGCAGCAGTTGTTTAATTTTGGAGTTGTCTCTCCTAGAAGAGTGGCTGTCCCCAGCTAACGAGCCTCATCTGTCCGAGGGTTCGAACTCGAGACTTTTCTGTTTAGCAACCATGAGCTTTACCGACTCGACCACGCCGAGCCAAACTTGGTTGTGCAATTACAGTGAGTGTAGCCTTGGCCGCCGGTCAGTGATTGTAAAGGAGCGTTGGTTCGTAGTGATTTTTTATCAGTGCCAACGGACGACAATGTGAGCAGTTTTTCTTAAAGAATCGAACACTCACTTTTAGCGAACAGTTGTTTTAAAACACCATGTTCCGTTTCTAGTTCGTAGAAAGCTTGTTCAACTTACAAAGGTAGCATCGAACGTGGCAAAGTCTTTTGAACGTGACCTCTTGTTGCACGTGGTCGGTGACGCTGACTGTCTTGGATTTTGTTCTTTGATGATCAGAGTTTCTTCCTGGCATCTCTCTCTCTATATATATATGTATATACTCTTTCTCTCGCTCTCTGTTATATATATATATATATATATATATATATATATATATATATATATATATATATATATATATATATATATATATATATATATATATATATATATGTATGTATGTGTGTGTGTGTGTGTGTGACCTACTTAGTTTATTTTATGGACTTGTATACATTATATATATATATATATATATATATATATATATATATATATATATATATATATATATATATATATATATATATATATATATAATATATATATATAGGCCTATAGGCCTTATATTTATTTATTTATTTATTTTTATGTATATTTACAGTATGTGTAATATATATATATATATATATATATATATATATATATATATATATATATATATATATATATATATATATATATATATATATATATATATATATATATATATATATATATATATATATATATAATATTTATGATAGCTTGTTTTTTAAAATGGTTTTATTTATTAATGGGTATAAAAATGTAGTTATTCCGCGAGAAGGTTATCCCGCTTGAATTTCAAAATTTTAAAGTAGAGCAATTAAGTTTTCATCCAAGGGGAATAACAATGAAATCACTTCTCTTTGTAATTATACTTTTTTATACTGAGTCTACCTCCCTTCTTTTTTAGCAAACATTGTTTTCAAATTAATTTTCGAAATCAAATAGAAGTTCAAAGTGCACTAAATATCACCAATTTTTTTTTTATAATCTTATTTATTTCTGAACGTTTTTTTACAAATTAAAAGATTTAAATATTAAGTGTATCATTTAATTTCTTTAATTTCAGAGCAACGATATGAACATGTAGGCCTATATATAAACATTTTTTTTAAAAAACATTTGAAACTATTCAAACAGAAATGCTATGCTTTTTATTGTCTGTTTGTTAGTTTCGTAAAAGTTGTCCAGCTTTTAATTTTAAAATCGTTATTACGAAGCAATAAAGCTATGTTCAAAGGGGAATAACCATGAAACTACTTCAATTCCTAGCTATACTGAGGAAACTTCCTTTTATATTTTGTGTAAACATTTAAAAAAAAATAATTTCGAAATCACATAAAAATTCAACGTATATCAAAACAATAAAATTTTGATAATCTCATATATTTTTGAACATCTTTACAAATTAAACGATTTAAATCTTAAGATAATCATTTCATTTCTTTAATTTATAGCATCAGAATGAACATGTATATATAAAAAAAATTATTTTAAAAAAACATTTGAAACTATTCAAACAGAAATGATTGTGTTTTTATTGTTTATTTGTTAGTTTCGTATAGGTTGTCGAGCTTTTAATTTTAAAATCGTTATTATGAAGCCATAAAACGATGGTCAACGGGGAATAACCATGAAATTACTTCACTTCGTTGTTATACTGAGGCGACCTCCCTTTATGTTTTGTGCAATCAAAAAAAAATTATTTTCGAAATCAAATAAAATTCAATATATTACAAAATATATTACAAAACAAAATTTTGATAATCTCATATATTATTGAAAATCTTTACAAATTAAATGACTTAAATCTTAAGAGAATCATGTGGTCCAGCTTTAATTTTAAAATCATTATTATGAAGCAATAAAACTTTGGTCAAAGGGGAATAAACATGAAATTATTTTTTACTAAACACTTTCGCCGTAGTTATCTCGCATGGTTAATTTGATATAATATATTGAATTTTATTTTTTAACATCCTTAAAAAAACCACTCCCAACTTGAAGAAAATTATATCATTTATTTATTTTAATAAATGAAACAGACATGAGTGTTCGCCTGAGTTAAGAATGGCTAAAAATATATATTTTCAGATAATTTTTTTTTAGTTTTTATTTTTTTTTAAAATATTTCATCCGGGTTATTGAGGATGGAAGTGCTCCGGCGGGAACGGGTGTGTGTGGTGGGGGTGGGGGGGGGGGGGAGAGGGGGGGGTGTTTGGTGCTTGAAGTTCTTAGGGGGCTCCTGGTGTTTTATTTGCAGACGTGTTTTACTTTCAACACCCATTTGAGTATTTTGTTTCTGCTAGTTGTGAATCTCCTTAGCTAAATCTATAATATTTTTTAATGAACTAACAAGTTGATGCTTGTCTTTAAACTCCTGAGTTGCATCTAAAATATTTAACAACTGAACTATACATGCATAAGCTGTCTGAACATTGGACGGCACCAACTCTATAAGTCTACGTAAAACACGAGTGCTCGCTTCCAACTCTTGTTTTCCCATCCATTGGCCATGCTCATTTCATTAAGAAAATTAACCATATGCTGATTAAAAACTTGGTTTGGGTCGGGCATTTGTGCCCATGCCCTTAATTATCATAGGCTTTGACAACACTCGATAGCTTTCCCGTAAATCTCCATGTCCACTTGAAAGATTCCAGTCTAGCTGACATGAATATTAATATTTTTTTCAAAGGAACGTTACGTAGTCTGACTCGTAAGCTACAATGGTATGCATATTAAAAATATAATATTGGAGACAACGAAGCATTGCATGTATTTCCGTGTGCTGGTCACTTATAAATCTTGTTGATGGAGCAGCTGTTTACTAATGTTTAGATATTGTAAACATGTTTGGATTTGTTTAAGTTATTTACCATCTACACATCGATTGGCAGTAATCATGTGGTTATTTAATGATGATTTAAAAGTTTATTGTACCTTAAAAATAGCTATAAAGAAAAATTAAATCGGAAATATTTTCGCTAAATCAGTGTGCAAATAAATATTTTAAAACTTTGAAAAGAAGCCTATAGTACAAATATAAAATGTGTTTACACACCCACGTATAGCCTATATCTGCATAATAAATACTACTGTGAAATTAACATGTTAAAAGTCTGAAAGTTTGTTGGCAAATATATTTGGTACTCTCCCTTTCTCTGGGTGACATGGCCCCTTAAAAAAGCTTCTGAGTGTAGAACTGACTATGCTATATTTAAACAACATTTGAACTTGCAAAATTTTAGGACAACCGTAGGTCGTGAATGACTAGACATATAAAGCACTATTCTTACACCCTTTTTGAGTCAACAAAGGAGTGAGTGACACCATGATGATATTCTTATTATATTTTATTTAAAATGATTCTTACATTTTTCATTATAATTAGAGAGCAAAATTCTAACAAATTTTAAAGAGCGCATGCAATTAGTAGAATAACATTGAAAAAAGAAACTTTTTACATGTAGGCCTACTAATGTAATTTTTCTCGTTAATCAGCCATTAAATAAGATTAAAATGTGTGTGTCTGAGTGTGTTTGTAAGTGTGCATGGGTGCGTGCTTACGAGTATAGATGTGTGTGTGGGTTTTTAAAATTTATTTTTAAAAGATTATCATTTTTAACAGATAATAAAAACAATTACTTCTGTTTAAAAAAACAACAATGGCTTTTTTATGTTGAAATAAATTTTGTCTCTATTTTTAACACGTATTATAAATTATCAAAGTTTTTAAAAAAGTACAAAAATTAACTTTTAAGAACTCTAGTTTATGTGCACACCAATTTTATTATCATTACTTTTCTTTTTTTAAAGTGTCAAATAACCAAATTTTTTTATTCGGTAGACAATTTTGATAAAGAAATTTGCTCACTTCAAAATTATCGCTTTCTATTTTGTCTTTTTAGTTTATTTTTTTTTTCCTATTATTTTCTAAATGATTTTCTAAATGATTTTTATTTTAAAAACACACAAAAAAAAATGAAAGACTTGTTCTTTTAAAAATAAACTTCATTATATCATGAAAAATAATGTTTAAGTGTTATTTTTTTTTTGCCTATTTTTTTTTTACTTCGTTGTATTTTGAGTGTGACTCTAGCAACGGCAGATTAGATGTATATCTTGCATCAAATAAATACAATATTAAAATAAAATAATGACAATACATTTTTAAATGTTTAAAAAATAATTGTTAAAACCAGCTTTTTATCTACACACAGGCAACCATGACCGATTTTAATTTGAAGGTACCTAATCTAATTGTTTTATTTGCTGGAGTAAACACCATCGAACATAAAAGAACAGAGCCATTATATCCCAAATCCAATGTATATACGGCAGGCAAATTTTCAGTATATTTTAACGTACATAGATTTGAAGAATAATATGCAATAATATTTATGGTCCGATTGTATAAACATCCGAACGCGATGAAAAGCCTAAATTATAACGAGTTCTCTGTTTATCATTCCCATGATAAACGGTTGCATAAAAAAATAATAAACGCTGTGTAACAAGTACTTTTTTTCATTGTGTTTTTTTTTTAAGTTTCCTGAGATCATTTATTATTTTCTACTGATTTTGTACATTAAAAATACTTTGTAAAACTGAGTTTAAAATAAATAATAAAATAAAAATAAACCGGGAGTTATCTCCCCTAAACTTTCTCGAATATTCTTATATAACGTGAATAATAGACATGATTTTTAATTACGTAAACTTTTAAAAATAGAATAGAATCTCATAGAAGAAGAATTGCGCACCAAGCGAACGCCAAAACAAAATGTGCATAATAGTGCGCAATATTATTAGTACTTTATAAATTTACATGCGTTTTTTAAGAAATCGAAAATAGCGTAAATTAGTACTTCCGGTCAACGGAAATTACTAAAAATTTGACAGAAAGCAGAAAATTAGATCTTTTACCTACATGTGAAATTTCATTTATCTATCTGAAATAGTACTCAAGTTATAGGCTTTTGAAAAATTCAAAGTAGAAAAAGTACCACTTCCGGTTATCGGAAATCGCTCAAAAGTTGATCAGGATCTAAGATTTTTAAAATTACTTATATATGAAATTTCATCAACCTAGCTGTAACGGTACTCAAGTTATCGTGTTTACACACAGACAGACAGACACACAGACACACAGACATACGGACAAGATTGCAAAATTATGTTTTTCCGTATCAGTGAGGTGTAAAACGTCGCGATTTGTAAAAATCTCGATTTTTTTTTTTGCACGATTACATGACTTTCTCTATACAAGAAAGTAAAAAATATTAATAAAAGCATAATAATGAAAGCAATAATTAATGTTTAAAACAAAAGTACATTTATACATTTAAATATCCAGAGAAATGAAAAAAAAAATGTTTACGAATAGATTTATAGAAATGTGGGTATCGATGTTGTTATTAATTTTTCATACTGTTTAAATAAGTGAAATGATTTTTTAAAACTATTTCTGCTGATGACTTGTAAAATTCTAAAATTACTTTTGCGAACTTATTTATTCTCCTCTTTCTCCGACACCAGTGTATTTTCTTCATTGGCTGAGCTGGTTGACGACTTCCGCTTAGCTAGCCAATCAGAGAAGTCTCTGCCTCCCGAAGCTCCTGTGTCCAGTCTCCACGATGCTTGATCAGATTTGCCTCTCGTCGTGTAGCTACTGCTGGACATTCTCCAGGAGCCTTCTTGACCAGACGATTCAGGACCACGTCGTCTCCAGTTGAGTGAGGCTGAATTTTCTCTCGTTGTGTTTTCCATAGACGACTGAGATCTAGAAAAATTATATAAATTATTTCTTCAAATTAAAATACCAATGACACACACACAAATAATACACACACAGACACACAGACACACAGACACACACACACACACACACACACATATATATATATATATATATATATATATATATATATATATATATATATATATATATATATATATATATATATATATATATATATATACATTTATAAATATATATTTATAAATATATATATATATATATATATATATATATATATATATATATATATATATATATATATATATATATATATGCATAGTGCATGTTCCAACGCCATTAATAGTAGTTGATGTTTCTCATTATTTATTAACGGTGTTACTATTTATTTCATTAGAATGTGTGTGTTGGAAAAAAGAATTAGGACATTACCTACCTGAATTGGCGGGGATTTACAGTTCGAACGTCTTTTCTATTTTGGAATCGAATGATTTTGCGTAAGGTTTCTCCTTGAGCTTTGAGTATAGTAGCATCACTATCCCCAAAGTTATCACTAAACCTCTGTTCACTTGCTGAAGTAAGTTGAACTATCATTGAATTCTGAGAGTCGTTATTGATAGAGTTTGTTTGTTCATCAGCTCTGAGATCTGGACTTTGTTTTATTTCTTTGATTTCTTCCACAAGATGAGATCCACCAATAGCACCAGAAAGTTGTTTCAGTGCTTCTCTTCTTACACGCCGCTCCTTTAAAATGTTGTCATACCTCAAACAGTTCATAATGGGATGTGAACATTCAGGACAACCAATATATTCTGTGCCATTTTGGTCAAACGTTTTCATGTATTTATCCAGTTCATCGACATAGAAAATATGAGAACATGATGGAATCTTCAATACTAATCGCTCAGATTCTGTTCTTTCATTTATATTGGGAATTAAAATATTTTTATCAATCGGGAAAATGCGTTCACAAATGGTACAGACGCAAATTTCGTTACACAAACCAGAGCATGGATGTCTACAAAAATACGGTTTGCCATTTTTTAGTAAGAACATTTTCAGGGTTTTGGTACACTTCATCTCACATGGGGGTGTTTGCCACATTTCTTTACACAATTTTGTCATCTTCTGATGTGGACACTCGATGACAAGTTTCTTCATGCACGGCTGACATAGCTCACCACATAAAGGTTTGTTCTTGTTTGTACGACAAGATCTGTGTCTGCAGGAATTAGGACATGGCTGTTGGCAGGGTGGACAGGGTTGACCACATTTACTAGGACACGCATGACCACATAATGGAATCTTGTTGCACCTGGCTCCACATTCTTGATGTGTTTTTCTTTCATTACACTCGCCACATTTCCCTACACACGTGTGACCGCATGGTAGAATCTGGCTGCATTTGTCTTGACATTCTTCGTGTGTTTTTCTTTCATAACATTTGCTACAATTTCCAATACACTTATGTCCACAAGGTAGTGTCTTGTTGCACTTGTCTTGACACTGAGGGTGTGCTTCGCTTTCTTTACAATCCCCACATTTTCCCCTACACTTGTGTCCACATGGTAGTTTTTTCTGACATTCTTGTAAACATGTTGGGTGTGAGCTCTGGGAACAAACTCCACATTTACCCTGACATTGATGGCCGCATGTAAGTGTACTCTGACATAACTCTGTACACTGAAGATGACCATCTAAATCACACAGTCGACACTTGCCCTGACATTTATGCTCACATGGCAACACTTGACCACATACCTGATTGCATGCGACATGCTGACCATCTAAGCAATCACTACATACACCGGTACAGCAATGTCCACACTTTAACACTTGTCCACAGATTTCTTTACAGGGACTGTGACCATTGTTGGCACAATTTAAGCAATTTCCAACACACTTGTGAGTACATTTTAAGGTAAAACAACATTTCTTATTACATTGGAAGCTGGTCTGGTGGCTTACATGACAAGGTATGTCATCTACGTGACCACACGTCCAGGTGTAACTGACCTGAACAGAACAGACGACATGTTTGTCACTTGAACAAGTAGAACATGTTCCAGTACAACTGTGCTTGCAGTCTAAAATAGTTCCACACACTCTCTTGCAAGCTGGGTCTGACTTGGTCTTGTAACATGGCATCTCAGCTACATCACCACAGGAAAATGTATGGTTTACAAGAACTTGACATTGTTTGTGTTGTTTAGATTTTAAACAATCCCCACATTTTCCAGAACATTGATGAGAACATTGTAGAACAGAAGAACATTGACTTAGACAAATATATTCTTCTGGTTTCTTGCCACATGGGATCTCTACATCATGTCCACAAGGTAGAGATTTTAAAACAGGAAACTGGCATTGTCCACATTCCATTGCACATTGTTTGGTACAAGGGTGGCCTTCGCTACAGGTTTTAGAGCAAGGTTCACTACATGTGTGTATTTTTTGGTCTAAATCATACGAATGGCAAGGCAATGCACACGAATGTCCGCAAGAAAGCAATTTTTCACATTTCAACCCACATCCACTATGTGTAAGTGTTATGAATTCATGAGCAGTTTTTATTTCAATTTTATTTTCAGGATGATTTCGACAAAATATGGGAAGACCTTCACCAAACATTTTCTCCTTTTTGGCAGCACTGACAATTTTTGACCACAGCTTGCTCTGAGAGGCTAATAGATCAAAGTTCCCAATAACATACAAACCTTTTTTTGCTCTAGACAAAGCTACACAGATCCTGTTGTCCACCTTCAAGAATCCAACATTTTCATCTTCATTGCTTCTTACAAGAGAAAGTAGAATGATATCGTTTTCTTCTCCTTGGAAGTCATCAACTGCAACGATTCGCACACTGCGATCGATACCTAACTTTTTAACGTGGTTTCTTATAGCTATTACCTGCCCTGTATAAGTTGTAAGTATTGTAATTGAACTGGGACTATGGTTTTTGTTAATAAGATATTTACAAAGTCCCGCTATGTATACTGCCTCGTGTATGTTTTCTTTACTTAAGCTGTCATCTACTTGGGATTCACTAAAATTGTGGTTGATAAAAAAAACATCTTTTCCCACTCCCCTGATGTGCTCATATTTCAACACAGAGTCATCGTCTTCCAGCTCAGGGTAAATGTGACGCATAAGTTTTGATATCTCAGGCCGCATTCTGTGCTGTACCTTAAGCACAACATGCGGGACGTTGTTCTTGATGAGTCTCTCAAACAAGGAAACCTCTAGACCGTAGTGTCTGGCCAGCTCGTAGACGTTTGGTTTCGGCCTCAGCTGTTGGTGGTCACCAATCAGGATCAGATGGTTGCACTGTGGGTTCAGTGCAGTGATTATATGGGACTCAAATACCTCGGCCGCTTCCTCAACCACTACAATTCTAGAGCCAACAGCCTGGAGAACGTCTCGATGTTTTGCAGCACCAGTTGTTGTCATCCCGATTACTTTTGCTGTTTTGAAAATAAATAAAATCTCTTCATCGTCCAATTGTTTGATTCTTTTTTTAATATCTTCTATTTTTTCTACACATTCTTGAATCTGTCTAATTAAATCATCCCGGTAGCGTCGGCACCAGAGGTTATAAAGAGAAAAACGTTCTCTTAATTTTATTTTGGAAATATCACTGATAGTCTTTGCAGTTTTTTCGTCCATGGCATCTTCTGTTAGTAACTTGTAAACATGTTTGGATTTAACTCTTTGTACTTTGATCCAATTGCTTTCACCCAATTCCTTCACAACTAAATCATATAAGTCTTCAATCTCAACTAACGATTGAACCTCAGTCCTGTAATCTTCTCTAGAAAAAACAGTTTTTTCAGAATTTGACTCAGTATCTTCACCACCAGACTTTGTCACACTTGATCTTTTGGTGTTGTCATTGAAAAATCCAGAATCACGAACCTGTAGAGCATTCTTCAATATTGTTGCATCGTGTATCTGAACTTCGTTGTCGTTGTTCAGACCTAAAACCCAGACTTTAAATAGTTGTCCCATATGGTGAGACACGTGTGTTTTAACCAACTCGTTGTTTATTTCATCTGTCAGATATAGTTGAATATCCTGATCCATTAAAAACCGGTGGCTCATTGCATTCATTTTTTCTCCAAGTCTTTTAATTTCATCGTCATCCGAACTATTTTCAATGTTGATTTTTAAATCTTCCTTGTATCTGGATGCCACTGTACAGTAAAGGCTGGCTCTCTGTATTATATCACAAGGCAGAGTTACCGTCATGTCGGGAAGTACCAGGTCCCATTTTAATACCAACTTGGTGAGAAGATCTTCCAAAATGGTTTGTGGGTTATCTTCAGTTGTGCTGTGTGGGGCATGCAGCCATTGTGATAACTTGGACTTTTTGTTGTCAGTAAATTGACAATCTTTATACAGGGATAGATAGTGTTGTTCATCCATATATTTTGATAAAACGTTTTCATGCATAATTCTAAATTTTAAATTGTCTATGTGATTGCCATATGAGTCTAAGTTTATTATAATACTGTTTAGTTCGTCTTGATTTTCTTTCTTCAATACACTGACTGATTTGCCATTGAATAAGTTCTCTTTTCTAGTGCTTTGTTTTTTTTCGTTGAGATTAAACTCCTTAAGTTGTTCACTTTTACTTCCCCCGCCAACCCTAACTATACCGTCGTCACAGAACTTTAAAATCCCTTCCAGGAACTGATCTAAGGCGTGGTTCGTGTAACAGACAATCAAGATTGGAGTGGCTGGCCCAGTGCCGAACACAACATCCAAGTTTTTCATGATGGTCTCCATGACCTTGAGACCTACATACGTTTTTCCTGTCCCTGGAGGACCTTGAATGAGCACCATTTCTTTTGTCAGGGCTAAGATGGCGGCTTCTCTTTGTGACTTGTTTAAACACATGCTCTCACATGGCGGCCATTTTGTTGTCGTCAGTACTGGACATTCCCAATCCTCGCAACTTTTCATCAAACAAGATAAATTGTATTTTGGGACGGTGCGACTTTTGTAATAATTTAACAAATACCTCGGTGGTTTTAAGACAGTCCTACACTTGAGGATGTAATCTGTTAATGGAAGATCTGTGTAGCTTGCTTGTAGTCCCACTAATACATGACGGTAAGGTTCAAATAGCGTCGTGGATTCAGCCATAATGTACTCATCACCTGGATGACTCTTATAAATAACATCATACCCGCTTTCCACAACTACGGATACCAAACCGTTTTCTCTGTCATTCTTATCACGTAAGTCTACTATGGCAAATATCATTGTTTTAAAATTGTCGCTAGAAAGACACACAACGGACCCATTGATAAGTCGTTTTGAACCCTTCCAATTGACGCGTATTGTTTGCGCTGTATCAAAGCTGATCCAATGAATTAAAATATGTCTGTCTAATTCCCAACCGTCAATACGAACATTACGGTACAATCTAAGATTTAAATCGCCAGTTTTCCAATGCCTGTTAGTTCCATGTTTTCTCAGTTCTGATATCCCTTGACGCAACGGAATGAGAAAATCTTCCCTCATCAGCCTGAACTGAATATCTAAATACTGAGAAACGTCATCGTAAACGCCCTTTGATTTAGAAGGACGGATAAAAATCGCCCCATTTTCTTTAAAATCACTCAATGCTGGAACTACTTTCACAGTTCTAAAGTCATCAGGTGGTTTCACGTTGTCGTCTTGGGGCAATTGTTTTCCTGATTGGGTTATAGCATTTAGCTTTTTAGAGCTGTGTATTTTCTTCGCTAAATCACTAATACTTTTCAAATCTTCCAAAAGCTTATTTTTTCCGTTAAATTCTTGAGCCGTGTTTAAAATGTTAGCCAGCTGTGTCACACAAGCGAAGCCTGTTGAAAGTTTGGATGGTAGAATCTCCACAAAAGTTCGAACAATTCTTGAACTGGCTTCCATCTCTTCATGTCCAGTGTCCCACATGTCGGACATGCTAATGTTATAAAAATAATGAACCAAATGTTGATTAAAAAACTTGGTCTGACTAATTATCTCCAACAAATTTTGTAGAGCAAATTTCTGATGGTGAGCTGTAAGGGCGTGGTCTACAGCTTTCAACAGCAGAGAAAACATTTTAGGAGAGATTTGATCCGATTGTAAAAACTGTTCCAGTTGTTTTCTCTCAGCTGACATAAACAGTACAAGCTGCCCTGGGTCGGGCATTTCTGCCCATGTATTAAGTCGTCCATACGTCATCGGTCTGGGCGGACGGGCATAGACCGACTCCGTTGTTTTGTTTGAGTTCATTTTTATTACTTCTTCAACACAGTGTTTCTTAGAGCAATATAATATATCTTACAATTTATTCTGACATTTGCGTGACTTTTTCTCGTTGGCACTACAGATATGATAATCTGTGGTTACCCTCTGGTCCTGTAACAATAAACTTATAAATATTATATATATATATATATATATATATATATATAAATATATTGTTTGTCGTTGACATACTTCTAAGGATTTAAGTGTTAGACTATTATCGTGCTCATAGTCTAAATTTATGAGTTAAAAAATTACTATTGAAAGTGTTGGGAAATAATTTTCATTTTTCAAACTGATAGTAATAATTGTCGGCATGTTCATTAAACACAATTTTTAAAAAATAACAAAAATTATAATTATGTCTGAAAATTATTTATATTTAGTCCTTTAGCACTTACTTCCCTTTGATAAATTAGGAAAACACAATTGCTTCTTTTATAAAACATTGCATTAGTGGAAAAGAATTTACTTTTTATTACTTTGTTTTGGTGTTGGGAAAAAAAAATAATTACATAATTAGCGGGGATTGATCAAGTGCAAATGTTGTAGGTATTTTACGAATAAGCTTGGAGTATTATAATTGTTCATTTGGTTTGGTTTGGCACCTACGTTCTTTTATGTGAGTGCAAAAGACTATGAATAAGTTGGGGTACTATAGTCGATTATTAATCTGAAACAGGCGATTCTGCCCCGGGCTAGACTGTGAGCACTTTGCGTTTATGTTCGCGTTAGTGTTTTCTTTGTGTTTGGTTGGGTTTGCGTTAGTGGTTGCGTTTTGAACTGGTTCGTTTTTGTTCTTTCTTTTTTCGTTTTCGTTTGTGTTTTTTTCTTTGGGTTTGTGTTTGTATTTGTGTTTATGGTTGGTTTTGCGTTTGGATTTGGTTTGTTTTCGTTTGCTTTTTCGTTTGTGTTTTTTTCTTTGGGTTTGTGTTTGTGGTTGGTTTTGCGTTTGGATTTGGTTTGTTTTCGTTTGCTTTTTCGTTTTTTTTTTTTCTTTGGGTTTGTGTTTGTGGTTGGTTTTGCGTTTGGATTTGGTTTGTTTTCGTTTGCTTTTTCGTTTGTTTTTTTCTTTGTGTTCGTATAGTGTTTGTGGTTGTGGTTGGGTTTGTTGTTAGGTTTTTGTTTTCGTTTGCTTTTTTGTTTGTTTTTTCTTTGTGTTTGTATTGGTGTTTGTGATTGTGGTTGGGTTTGTTGTTAGGTTTTTGTTTTCGTTTGTATTTGTAATTGTGTTAGCGTTATGTTTGCGTTTTATTGTTTTGGTTGGTTGTGGTTTGGGTGGGCAATGACGGGTTTATGATGATTACTAAACACACAGGTAATGGTCTTTAACAGAAAGGTTTTTCACATAAGCCAGAGCAGGGCCATGGCCGGGACGGCTAGTATATATATATATAATAAAGTTCAATTCTGGATGTTTGTTTGTAAAATGTTTGTAATCGAGGATTACAAAGGAATATAAGAAAAAACGATACTTCTATGGATTCAAAAAATTAGATAATTAAAGTGCTCATGGTCTATATTTATGAGTTTAAAAATTAATATTAAAAGTGTTTTAAAGTAATTTTCATTTTTAGTACTTAAAATAATAATTTTCAATATGAACATTATATAAAATTTTAAAAATAAAATTTTTTATCAACGTTTATAAATTTTCAAATTTTGTCTGAAAATTATTTGCATTTAGTCCTTTAGGCTCATTACGTCCCTTGATTAGAAAAACACATACTTCCCTTTAAAAAACATCGGGTGGAACAGAATTTACTTTTTATTCCTTTGTTTTGGTGTTGGGAAAAAATAATTACATAATTAGCGTTGAGTGATCAAGTGCAAATGTTGTAGGTATTTTTAATACTGCCTTTTATTTATTCTATACACTGAACTTACTGTTTAATAATATTTTTTTTTAAATCATTACCAGTTAATAAGCCAGGTCCTACATGTCCTATATTTTTATTTCTTTCCGTTTACGGTTAAGCTTTGAGTATTATAATTGTTCTTTAAATTAAAACAGGCGCGTCCGCCGGCACCCCACCAGGGTTCAATTTGGCGCCCTGTGCTATTCTGTGAGCGCTATGGTGCATAATTTAGCTTTACACAGTGCGATAGAGTATGGAAAGGAAAGGTTACTATAGTCTTTAAGTGAATCGAATACGGGAGTCCTCATGCGCCCAGACCAGGTGCTATTTGGGGCCCGGGCATTCCCGTGTTCGGTTTGGCGCATACGTTCGTTTAAGTGAGTGCAAAATACTATGAATAAGTTGGGTTATTATATTCGTTTATTAAGCCGGCGCATGGTGCGATTTGGCGCCCGGGCTAGACTATGAGCACTGCGTTTATATTCGCGTTTGTGTTTTCTTTGTGTTTAGGTTGGGTTTGCGTTAGTGGTTGGGTTTGCGTTTTGATTTGGTTCGTTTTCGTTGTTTCTTTTTCGTTTTCGTTTGTGTTTTTTTTCTTTGGGTTTGTGTTTGTATTTTGTTTGTGGTTGGTTTTGTGTTTTCGTTTGTGTTTGTGGTTGGGTTTGGGTTTGTGTTATCGTTTGTATTAGTGTTTGTGTTTATGTTATGTTTCCTTTCTTTATGTGTGTTTTGGTTTTGGTTGGTTGTGGTTAGGGCGGGTAATGCCGGGTATATGCCGTTTATTAAACACACATGTCATGTTACTTTACAGATAGGTTTCAGAAAGCTCTTTTATAGACACCTGCACCAAACTACAAGAAGATATACAATTTTATATAATACTAGCCTCCCGGTTTGTTTTGTGTTTTGTTTGTGTTGTATATATATATATATATATATATATATATATATATATATATATATATATATATATATATATATATATATATATATATAATGTATCAAGAGAAACTAGATATTTGTAACTTACCGTGTGGTAGGCCCACTTGTTTTCTTACAAATCAGGCACTTAGCGCTTATCGAATCAGCTTTATATATAGCAGCTTTTGAAATGGAAACTGAAATCGATAATGCTTTTACTGCTAAGGTCTTTATCTAAATGTCTATTCTTAGATGTTGTTTTCTTAATATTCAGCAGTCGCTGCACATATTATGATAATGCAAATGACAGTGACGTGGCTATGGGCGTATAAGCCTATCCCGCAACACTCTCAAACACAAGCTAACATTCCAACTTACGCAGTAAAAGTCACAAACACAGTCTAAAATACTCGCGCTTGCACGCCATCACAATATGTACGAATTACTTTCTCCAATCCTGATCATAGAAAGATAACTAAACTGATACTATCAAAAACTTGTGCCACTCAGTAGTTTGGAAATGTGCACATAAACGCTTAAAATCCCGAGAAATTTTTAATTTAACTGTTTGTTTTACTGTAGCTTCGAGCCTGCTGTTTGAAGCTCGGTTTTAACTAGCTAACAATTACAGTAAAAAATTGGACATCTTCACTTGATTACTTTCCTATTTTAAGTTATGTAAATTATAATATACAACCATTTATTTATTTATTTATATAGTATAGAAATAATACTTTATCTATGTGTAGAAGTGCTCCCCGCGACACACATCCAACTTGCAACATATGGACATATGTAAAATATGTATTTTAAAGTCTGAGTGACCAAGTTGTGGTTAAAATGAAACCGAAACAAAAAGGGGAATTATTTGCGCTAAAAATAGTTACATTCGCCTTTGGGCCAGACTACAATACGTGTTCTCACACATTTTGAGCCGGTGTAGTGGATAATTATTGGGGCTAGAAATTTTATGACTTCAGAATTTTTTTAATTTACTGATGGTAGCCCTAACGTCATTTAAAACAAAACACAGAAAACTGAGATCTTTATTTTATTACTTCTCTGAGTACCGAACGTTTCTTGCAAAAAATCATTCAACTTTTCGTCATGTATAAATGAAATGTTAACACAAGGTTTTTCTGATTCATGGCATTGGATATGTAGAAATATATATCGTGACATAGTATGTTAATATCAATAATTTTTATTATAATTACTAACTAATTAAACCACACCACACACAAATATTGTAGAAACATGTTTTGAAACTTTTAATTTTAAATTAAACTAAAACAAGAGGTAAGGCTGCAACTCTGTAATGATCATAGGCTCTATGAGAATACGTGAATTTACCAACGCTTTTTAATGATCTTCCTTTTAAGAGGAATAATGATACTAACAAAGCGATTAAGTAAAACATCGCTATTATAAATAAAGATCAATTGTTTAAATATAATTGTGATAAGAATTTGGATAGTAACGTTATGGCTCATTTCTTGTGTTCTTTTTTCAATAATTAGATCTATATTTTTTCTCAACAAAAAAAAAACCCCACAATATCTGTACCTGTAATTTATATATATAATTCTCTACGTAGGACAATGCGGGACACCACCACCGCGTACACACGCCCCCTCCCTCACTCTCCAGACATGCGCAACAGAGCATATCCCTACCACCCCCACTCCCACCAATCTGGTGAGCTGTGGTTCACTCCGAATGTTTACAGTCGTAGAGCTGGTCGAATTAGTGACGGCTATTAGGGACACATATTTTAAACTATTTTAAACCAAGGGAAGGTAACAAGTTCTGCTTGATCTTTTCATTGTAGTTTGTAAACTGTCGTCATGGACGGCTGCTTTCACCGGGGTGGAGAATGCGGGAGAGGGGAAAGGGAGAATAATCGTCCTTCAAATCTACTGATAGTGCTTTAAAGCTGAATATTTTCAGTTGCAGCATTGGTAGTGTCGAATTTACAAAATTAAATTATGAATTACTTAAAAATAAATGGAAAATAAAACAACTAAATAGAGGCGTATGCTACGCCGCGGGTCACCTCGTGTTATCTAAACATTTAATGAAAATCATTTTAAACATATTATTTATATGTAATAATCAAGTTATAAATATTAAAAATGCATTCACAATACATACATAACTAAATATTCACTCCTGCTTCATTGTATTATGAAACGCGAAGAGTGAATAATGCTTAAAATATTCACACAAACCAACTGAATTATTTAGAAGAATCAAAATATTAAAATTGAAAAAAAATTATTAAAACTATTGTACAAGTGTAAAATAATAAAAATTCATTTAAATAAATACATTCTTACAGAATGTTTTTTAACCAATGTTTAAATTGCCATTTTAAAACATATAGCCTAGTTGTTTTTTAATGGTTGACAGTTTTTATCCCCTACCGCCCTCCTAAATGTTAGCAAATTATATTTGCCCTGCTGTGTGATGAATACCTATTTTTAAAAATTCCGGCCATCATAAATGTTAGTATTTACGGTTCCAGTAGGAGTGGTTCTTGCGCCTCAAGGCTTCACGTTTGTTTGGCTCTTGGGTCAAATCTTCGAAATAAAATCTAGCAGAACTTGTATCGTCTCTTTGTTCAGAGAGTGTCTGACGTTCAGCTAAAGATTCTGAGTTACGATGGTGTTGTTTAGCTCTTGGTGAAGATGTTTCACTTAAGCCTCGATGCCTTCTACTGAAGTCCCGTTCCATTGATCTCCTACTACAGTCCTCAGTGGAGTTTACCGAACTTCTATTTGCAGTAAAAGTTCCGGAGTATCCAGAACTATGACCATCATTCATGTACGCGTGTTGCTTGCCAGATTGGTATCTAGGTTGTCTGTCAAATGTGTTTCCTCTAGAGGTGACATTCTCAAACCTCGTTGTAGGGTGTAATATCATCGAGGTAGATTTGAACATCTTTCTGGAATCATACCGTTGAGTACGCACGATTGAAGGGTGTGGGCTGTTAATAAAAGTAAACAACTCATTACTTATACAACGGTAAATTAGCGGCTAATTATTAAAGTGATTTTTATCACAAACTTGAAATGATCATTGTCACTATTAAATTGTAGATATTTTTCTTAGTTAGATGTATGAGATAGTTTGTCCATTGTATCTTTTGTTCTGAAATATTTATTTTGTCTTTGAGATATTTTGTCTCGGATTTATTATCATAGTCATGGAACCATATATATATATATAAATAAATAAATATATATATATATATATATATATATATATATATATATATATATATATATATATATATATATATGTGTATATATATATATATATATATATATATATATATATATATATATATATATATATATATATATATATATATATATATAATAGCTTTAAATAGTACTAATAATTCAACTTTACCTATGTCTGTTGTGATGAAAGCTTTGTTGCTCATCCAGATCATTTAATCTACGATGTGGTTTCATCAGTTTCTGTTTGGGCTTCCGTCTTGTTTCTCTTTTTACCTCCACAAGATGAGATGCAGCACCAGAAAGTTGTTTCCTTGTTTCTCTTCTTACATGCCGCTCCTTTAAAATGTTGTCATACCTCAAACAGTTCATAATGGGATATGAACATTCAGGACAACCAATATATTCTGTACCATTTGGGTCGAAAGATTTCATGTATTTATCCAGTTCATCCACATAAAATATATGAGAACAAAACTGAAGCTTTATCAAAAGTCGCCTTGTTGTTGTCAAATCCTCTCGTTCTGCAACTTCTTGTGTCGATAAGATTTTCTGATCGATGGAACACACGCTCTCACAGATGGCACAAACGCAGGGCTCGTTGCAGATTCCAGAACATTCGTGACGACATGTGTATGGTTTGACATTTTTCGTAATGTAAAAATTTAATGTTTTGGTACATTGCTGTTGACAAGGCTTCTTTGTCCACACCTCGCTGCACGTTTTTCTCATCTTGGTGTGTTGACATTTCACCACAGCTGTGTTCTCGCAAGGCTGACAAGGTTCGCCACATTTGTGCGCATATTTCTTGTTCCTACAGGATCTGTGCTTACAAGAATTCGGACATGGATTTTGACAGGTTGGACAAGGTTGTCCACATTGACCTGTACACGCATGTCCACATAGCAGTGTTTTGGTACACGTCTCTTGACATTCTTGATGTCGTTCTCTCCGCTTACACTCCGAACATTTTCCACTACACTTGTGTCCACAAGGTAATTTATCCTGACATTCTTGTAAACATGTTGGGTGGGAGTTTTGGGAACAAACTCCACATTTTCCCCTACACTTGTGTCCACAAGGTAATTTATCCTGACATTCTTGTAAACATGTTGGGTGGGAGCTCTGGGAACAAATCCCACATTTATCCTGACATTTATGTCCACATGTCAATTCTTGACCACAAATCTCTTCACATAACTGATGAGATCCATTAAGACAACTGCTGCATCTACTTTTACAGATGTGATCACATTTTAAAACTTTCTTGCATGTTTCCATACATAAATTGTGACCATTTTTAGCACAGTCCGAGCAAATGTTTCGACACCTGTGACTACATGGTAGTGAAACATTACATACCTGTTGACATGGCGGATCAGAGCGACTTACATGACAAGGTACGACACACACGTGACCACACGGCCAGGTGTGACTGACCTGAACAGAACAGACGACATGTTTGTCAGTCGTACAAGTAGAACATGTTCCAGTACAACTGTGCTTGCAGTCTAAAATAGTTCCACACACTCTCTGGCATGCTGGGTCTGACTTGGTTTTGTAACATGGCATCTCAGCTACATCACCACAGGAAAATGTATGGCTTACAAGAACTTTACATTGTTTGTGTTCTTTAGATTTTAAACAACGCCCGCATTTTCCAGAACATTGATGAGAACATTCTAGAACAGTAGAACATTGACTTAGACAAAATATTTCTTCTGGTTTTTGGCTACATGCCATGCGTGTCTCATGTCCACAAGGCAGAGATCTTACAACTAGAACCTCGCATCTGCACTCCATAGAACAGATTTTCTTACACGGGTGGCCTTCACTGCAGGTTCTTTTACAAGGCTTGTTACATCGTTTGTGTTGTAGGTCGTATCCGTGGCAAAGCAGTTCACATGTGTGACCACACTCTGGTGGCTTATCACACCTCATGCCACACCCACCTTCCGGGCGTTTCTTAAACTCTTCTGCTGATTTTATGTCCACTCTGTTTTCCGGGTGATTGTGACAACATACAGGAAGACCTTCACCCAACATGTTTTGGCTTTTTGCGTCTTCCACAATTCTCGACCAAAGTGAACTCTGAGCACATAAAATGTTAAAGTTTCCTATCACGTAGAAGCCTTTCTTTGCTCGAGACAAAGCCACACATATTCTGTTGTCAATCTTCAGGAACCCAACGTTTTTCTTTTCATTACTTCTCACAAGAGAAAGTAGAATGATATCGTTTTCTTCTCCTTGAAAGTCATCAACTGCAGCAACTCTAACTTCTTTATCAAGATACTGGGATGCTGCATTGTTCTTTATAGCTAACACTTGCCCGGTGTACGCCGTAAGAATTGTAATAGATTTTGGGCTATAGCCTTGATTTAGAAGATATATACATAGCGCAACAATGTATTTAGCTTCATGCAAATTTTGTTTGCTACAGCTGTCATTAACTTGGGTTTCCCTAACAGTGTGATTGATGAAATAAACATCTTTTTCAACCCCCCTGATATGCTCATATTCCAACACTGAGTCATCATCTTCCAGCTCAGGGTAAATGTGACGCATAAGTTTTGATATCTCAGGCCGCATTCTGTGCTGTACCTTAAGCACAACATGTGGGACGTTGTTCTTGATGAGTCTCTCAAACAAGGAAACCTCTAGACCGTAGTGTCTGGCCAGCTCGTAGACGTTTGGTTTCGGCCTCAGCTGTTGGTGGTCACCAATCAGGATCAGATGGTTGCATTGTGGATTCAGTGCTGTGATTATATGGGACTCAAATACCTCGGCCGCTTCCTCGACGACTACAATTTTAGAGCCTACAGCATGGAGAACGTCTCGATGTTTTGCTGCTCCTGTTGTTGTCATCCCGATTACTTTTGCCTCTTTTAAAAGACAAACCGTTTGTCTTTTTGATTCTCTGTCTTTATTCATTTTCAAGTTTTCAAAATTCTTTGTGGTCTGTTGAAGTTCATTCAACAGCTCTCTTCTGTAACCCTGACACCACATGTTATATAAGGCAAATCTTTTACGTATGTCTAAACGTGATACATCTCTTATCTCCCTTGCTTGATCTTCAGTCAAAGGCGGCGTCGAAAGATTTTCAATGAATTCTTTAATATTCAATCTACGCTCGGATATTTTTTTGTCTCTCTCAATTTCATTTAATATTGCTCTGTACTCTTCTTCTAGTTCTTGTATTGCGTATATTTCTAAACTGTAGTTATTTCTAAAATAACTTTCATCTTCTTCGTCTAACATCGGGTTGGATAATTCAAGATTCGCGACACCATTATTGTCAGCTGTTGAATGTTGGATGTTCGAAGCTTGAGTTAGTGTTGTTAGATCATGTAACAGATCGTCCGTATTGTTGTTTAGTCCTAACACCCAAACTTTAACCATCGTATCTTTATCAGAACGTTCTTTTTTTGAATAATATTTTTTAATTCTTTTAAATTCAGATTTGGGCAGATACGTTTTAAACACTTTGTCTTCGACAAATCTGAATCTTAATAAATCAAGTTTTTCTTTCAATGCCACTTTTTGCTGGCCATTGCTGCATTCAATCTGAGCTTGTAATTTCTCTTCATACCGTGACACGACTGTCCGGTAGAGGCTGGCTCTCTGTTGTATTTCACTGTGTGAAGACACCCTAAGAGAAGGCAGTTCTGTATCCCATCTTAGTACCAACTTTGTCAGAAGATCTTCCAATATTTTACGTACGTTAACATCTGGAAGACCGTCAGGTGCCTTTAACCATTGTACCATTCTTGATTTTGTGTCGTCGGTAAATTTACAGTCATTACACAGGGACCTATAATGGTTCTCATCCATAAATTTCCTCATTACGCCTTCGTAGACGATTCTGTATTTTAAGGAGTCTAAATTTTTACTTAACGATTGCAGTGTTTGCTTTAGAGAATTTTTCTCTGAATAATATTCTTGATAGTTAAATGAATATTGATCACATTTTTTTCCCCATGCTTGTTTTTTTAATTCTTTCAGATTGAATTTTTTAAGTTTTTCACATTTACTTCCCCCGCCAACCCTAACTATACCGTCGTCACAGAACTTTAAAATCCCTTCCAGGAACTGATCTAAGGCGTGGTTCGTGTAACAGACAATCAAGATTGGAGTGGCTGGCCCAGTGCCGAACACAACATCCAAGTTTTTCATGATGGCCTCCATGACCTTGAGACCTACATACGTTTTTCCTGTCCCTGGAGGACCTTGAATGAGCACCATTTCTTTTGTCAGGGCTAAGATGGCGGCTTCTCTTTGTGACTTGTTTAAACACATGCTCTCACATGGCGGCCATTTTGTTGTCGTCAGTACTGGACATTTCCAATCCTCGCAACTTTTCATCAAACAAGATAAATTGTATTTTGATACGGTGCGACTTTTGTAATGATTTAACAAATACCTCGGCGGTTTTAAGACAGTCCTACACTTGAGGATATATTCTCTTAGTGGAAGATTTGTATAGCTTGCCTGTAGCCCCTGCATTACATGAAGATAAGGTTCGAATAGAGTTGTAGATTCAGCCATCACATACTCATCATCTGGATGACCGCTATAAATAACATCATATCCACTTTTTACAACAAATGGTATAAAACCATGTTCTTTATTATATGTCTCACAGAAATCAATGGTCGCAAAAACCATTGTTTGAAAACTATCCCTCGACAAACACACAAGAGAGCCTTGTATGAGTCTTTTTGAGACGGCCCAATTGATTTTTTCTGTTTGCTTTTCGTCTAATAGAATCAAATGCGCTAGGTGGTCCTTTAAATTCCAGCTCACAATCTGGACATTGTGGTATAATCTAAGATTTAGTTCTGTTGTTTTCCATTGTCTGTTGGTTCCAAATTTTCTTAGTTTAGATATTCCTTCACGAAATGGAATGAGAAAATCTTCTCTCATCAACCTGAACTGAATATCTAAATACTGGAATGTGTCGTCATAGGCACCCTTCATCCGCGCAGGACAAAGAATTGGTGCTACACCATCCCTAATATCGTCCATACATGGAACAACGTTCATCACTCGGAAATCTTCAGGTGGGGTCTCGCGATCTTCTGAGAAATTATAATCTCCTCCACCTCCATCTGTGATATTTGGTTCTGAATCTAGCGTATCGGATAACCTTTCCATATTACAGTTTGTTTTCTCAGGTTTCATTTGGTAGGAACTGTTTATAAGATAAAATGGATTTGTCATGTTACATTTGTACGAATATTTGGAATATTTGAAATAGATGTGAAAATAGGGACTGAATATATATATATATATATATATATATATATATATATATATATATATATATATATATATATATATATATATATATATATTTACATGTGTGTGTACGTATGCACGTATGTATACATTATTTATCAATACATTCATGCTTAATTATAAAATAATGCTTTGGTTTTGTTGAGAAATATGTCAAAGAAGAACCAACAGCAAGAAAAAGGCTTATGTTTATTTATGATATTGAGCTAGTCTGGTAGGATATAGAGCCCTATAGATCAATAACTGTCACAAATATGGAGAATCGGAGATTATATGTATCTATAAAATCGACATTTCATTGCTATTTACAATAAATCTATATCGTTTTAAAATCCATTTACTGAGCAAATAAAAAAAGATATATATCACGTACTATAGAGCCATTTGTGCAACGAAACAAAACTTACATTTAAATGGCATACAAGATTAATATTTCCACTTTTCTTTCGTCTTTAACGCCTGCGTCACATTTAAATCTTTAGCTGCTTTATTTAGTCTGCTGTGGGCTACTTTCTTTCAGACGTTAATCTTTTGATCTGCTCTGGCAGACTACCAAGAAACGGTCCCTTAAGTTTAATTTTTAACTATAAGAAATGCTAAAGTTCTTTTAAAGAGCCACAGCAAAGCAAGTGAAGTTTACCGAGAAAGCCGACCAGGAAGCCATACAAGGATTGTGATTACCTGTGGCTCGCGTTTCTAATGGTTTGCATGTGCTTCGTGTTTTTAATTAATGTTCCCGTGTTTTGTGTTTCTAATAACTTTTACTTGTGGTTCGAATAGAATAATTATTAAAACACAAATAAATATTTTAAAATGTTCCAAGTTTGTTCTGTTCTGTTATTATTTATAGCAATGCATGTTTGACAAGTTGTTGAACTCGCTGTTTTTTCATTTAGAAAATCAATAATTTTAAAATTAAAAATACTTGGATAAAACACCAAATAATTTAAAACTAACTTATATGTAAAAAAAATGTAACTAGCTAAGCTTAAACCAGATACAATTCTCACCCGGTTAACCGCTTTTTCGTGGCTCAGGCAGTAGTTGCATCGAGCTAGTCTGACATTAATAATTCAATACAAACTTTAGGTAAGGAGTTCTTTAGCCAGGGTAGTGCCTGGCTGGTACCGCTATGATTACAAGTATAAAATACTTTATGCCATACAGAGAAGTTTAAATACCTACAGGGACATTTCAATTCCAGTTTAAACTTAAACATTACGTCATTTGAAGAGAGTAAGATTTTTTTCTATGAAAAGAAAACGAAACTAAAATGATTTATTGGGTGTTTTCAGTAATCGATTGATTCCGAGTGTTACCTTTATCTGTGAACCTACTTACATAGAAACTGTCTGATACCTACATAGCGCTAGATACTGGTTCATGGTCGGGAACTTATAATTGCAGGCTAAAGATTATATTTTGTGATATTGACGTGTGGGTGGTGTGGTGTTCATCAAACGCTATGTTGTGTAGTTTGGTCGTTATGTGGGTGTAGTCTAGGCCCTATAGAGGTGTAGTCTAGGCCCTATAGAGGCGTAGTCTAGGCCCTATAGAGGTGTAGTCTAGGCACTATAGAGGTGTAGTCTAGGCCCTATAGAGGTGTAGTCTAGGCCCTATGGAGGTGTAGTCTAGGCCCTATAGAGGTGTAGTCTAGGCCCTATAGAGGTGTAGTCTAGGTCCTATAGAGGTTTAGTCTAGGCCTTATAGAGGTGTAGTCTAGGCCCTATAGAGGTGTAGTCTAGGCCCTTAGGAGGTGTAGTTTAGGCCCTATAGAGGTGTAGTCTAGGCCCTATAGAGGTGTAGTCTAGACCCTACAGAGGTGTACTCTAGGCCCTATCGGTGTAGTCTAGGCCCTATAGAGGTGTAGTCTAGGCCCTATAGAGGCGTAGTCTAGGCCCTATAGAGGTGTAGTCTAGGCCCTATAGAGGTGTAGTCTAGGCCCTATAGAGGTGTAGTCTAGGCCCTATAGAGGGGTAGTCTAGGCCCTATAGAGGTGTAGTCTAGGTCCTATAGAGGCGTAGTCTAGGCCCTATAGAGGTGTAGTCTAGGCACTATAGAGGTGTAGTCTAGGCCCTATAGAGGTGTAGTCTAGGCCCTATGGAGGTGTAGTCTAGGCCCCATAGAGGTGTAGTCTAGGCCCTATAGAGGTGTAGTCTAGGTCCTATAGAGGTTTAGTCTAGGCCTTATAGAGGTGTAGTCTAGGCCCTATAGAGGTGTAGTCTAGGCCCTTAGGAGGTGTAGTGTAGGCCCTATAGAGGTGTAGTCTAGGCCCTATAGAGGTGTAGTCTAGGCCCTAAAGAGGTCTAGTCTAGGTCCTATAGAGGTTTAGTCTAGGCCTTATAGAGGTGTAGTCTAGGCCCTATAGAGGTGTAATCTAGGCCCTATAAAGGTAATGTAGGCACTATAGGGGTAGTGTAAGCACTATAGAGGTGTAGTCTAGGCACTATAGAGGTGTAGTGTAGGAGGTGTAGACAGTAGCGTGTCTAGGTCGGGTGTCAGTCTGTACAACAGATAACACATTGTGTCACCACCCTACAACAGGCCACACATTGTGTCACCACCCTGCAACAGGTAACACATTGTGTCACATTGTATCAAATATATCTTGCTCCCAATTTCCAAAAATATTCACAAGGCTGGTGAAGTTTTTTTCTTAACATTTCTACAAATTAAGCACTTAGTAAAATTGAATCGTGTAATAATGATGAGTGATAAGGCAATGCATTTTTTCCCATTTAGCCTTGACGGTGCATAAATGTAATTATTATATCTAGCCTTTATAATCTCCGCCCTATGTAAAAGTGAATTCTACGCCCTCAGAAAACATTATTTCCTTCTGGAGAAAAGAGTGTAGACTGCGCCCTCTGGAATAGTGGCGGAACTAGAAAAAAAGGGTCACGCCGCAAACAATTTTTCCCATCCCCCTATCTCTCTCTCTCTCTCTCTCTCTGTATATATATATATATATATATATAGCATGTGTTAGCTGCTGTATAACATCACTACTGTAGTAGAATTCAAATCATACACATTTACTATCACATATCTTGTAAAACAAAAATAAGTAAACATACATAAAATAAAAATTATTGTTATTAAATTATTACAGAATAGTAGATCTACCAATACAAAACACGTACATTTTACATTGTAAAAATCACAATTCATAGCGGGCCCCTTTCCAACGCTATAAAGAAGCAAAAGTCGTCTTAATATCTAGCTGTCTCTCGCGCAATGGACTTAGATTTTTTTTTTCAAAAGAATTTCGCCTAAAACAGCGTGTGTTTAATTGGAGAAAGAGGACTCGGCTTTCATAGTGGTTTAAAAACAAAGGGAAAAAGAATATACAAGAGCGTGGGATGGTGTCTATAGAATAAAGATAATCCAACCGCGGCTATATTATTCTTTTTACAAAACTGCAATGAAGTTAATTTTTTTAACTATAAAAAAATTGATTATGGTCGGCTGTGGGCCCCCTAAACGGCGTGCCCCCCCCCCCCCCCCCCCCCACGCATTTTGGGGTCTGGCGGCACTGTAGTTTCGCCCCTGCAGTCGAGACCATCTGGAGACATGGATAGGCCCTCTCGATAGGTTGCTATATGCGACCTTGTAGTTAATTAGAGAAGGAAAATTATGTGTAGGTTGAAGGATACGCCAAAATATTTTACAGATTTTTATTTAATAGAAAGAAACTGCTTCATTCTTAGTAAACGCGGACATATTCAAATGAATATTTCATGTTTTTTTTTATTACAGTTGACCTGAATGTTTTGAAATTCATCTTGCCTGCCATGCCCCGTGGTAACACATGACTGAAAACCACACGGGTCCTTTTCTCATTAAGGTCGGTGTGACCCAGTCTGACCTAGATCGCTGATTGTCCCGTGATGACGTGTGTTATCGATGATGTGTGCTGGAAAACCGGTGTGTAGGTTCTGACACACCTGAACTCACCTTTTAATCTCACCTGTGTATAGTTATTGTACCTTAATCTAATTAAAAATTAGAAATTTTGGTAATTGACCTTTCCTCGTTCGTGCCCAAGACAGATTGATGAAGTTCATCAGATTTAGGTAGATTCAGGGACGTTCCATTGTCTTGAACCCGGTCTCGAAATCGAGACTTTCGGGTCAGCAGTCTAGCTCTCTACCTCTAGGCCACCCCACCCCATGCAAGAAACTTTAGGTAAATTAAACCAACATAACCCCCCCCCCCCAGATCTTAATAACTTTGAGTAAAAAAAAAAAAACCGCATAACAATCCCAACACAGATACAAAGTGTAAGTTGTTAGGGCGGAGAGACGAATTTTCTCGCTTTTCATTACAATGTGCTGAATTATGTGGCTCATAAGGGTGTTAAGTTGTGTGGCTCATAAGTGTGTTAAGATGTGTTTGGCTCATAAAGTTGTTAAGTTGTGTGGATCATCAGTGTGTTAAGTTGTGTGGCTCATAAGGGTGCTACGTTGTGTGGCTCATAAAGATGTTAAGTTGTGTGGCTCATAAGGGTGCTACGTTGTTTGGCTCATAAAGATGTTAAGTTGTGTGGATCATAAAGGTGTTACGTTGTGTGGCTCATAAAGATGTTAAGTTGTGTGGATCATAAAAGGTGTTAAGTTGTGTGGATCATAAGGGCGGGGTGGGTTGTACTGTGGGACCCGACATTTTCATAAGGTACATAATGTACATAATGATGTGCATAATAAAACTTTTATTTTCGTTAAAATTGCGATTATTGGGAATGGGGAGAGACAGGTCAGAGGCGTAGCGAGGGGGGGGGGCGGGGGGGGGACATATGTCCCCGGGCGCCGACCTTAGGGGGGGGCGCCAAATTGAAAGTTTGAGAGGGGGTGCAAATGAAAAGTTCGAGGGGGAGTGCAAATCGAAAGTTTGAGGGGGGGGGTGCAAATGAAAAGTTCGAGAGGGGGGGTGCAAATCGAAAATTTGCTCCCGAGGGGGGCGCCAAATTGAAAGTATGTCCCCGGGCGCCGGGAAGGGTCGCTACGCCTCTGAGACAGGTGGATGTAAATCTCTCTGTAGTCGCCATTTTGGTGTTAATACAAGAACTAAAGAAATAATCAGAGACAGTTCAACTTCTCCGTGTTCAGAAAACATTTTTAAATGTTGTTGTAATTTTTAATTTATAAGCTATTAAGCCTAACGGTGTCTGTTGTATATTAGGTGGAGATTGGGTGTAGGCAGTTGGCTCATAATAATATAATTACAGCAAAATAATTAATCAGTTAATCCGATAATTAGTAATGTTAGTGATTAATTATAACTTGCAATAAAGATTATAAAAAGAGAAACACGCACGTTTAAACAAATTTTTTCAATATTTGTTACTTGCAGCTGGAGGCAATACGAATGCCCTCCCCTGTCAAAATATTGTGTCTGCATCAATCTTATTTCTACACTAGCTTCAAGTGTGTAGCAAGGCTATGTGACAAACCAATGCTTGGGTGACTCATTCGACACATAATGTGTGTATGTGAGAGAGAGAAAGAGACTGTGTGACAGTGTGTGTGTGTGTGTTTGTTCGAGCGAGTGTGTGCGTGTTTTATAGGGGGGAGGGGTGAAGGTTGGGTGTTACTGATTACATGGGGTGCTAATAAATTGTAGGAGAGGGGCTTGCCAAGCTATTATTATTGATAATTATTGGATTAGGTTAAGCATGAAACAGAAGCGTCATTCTCTTTTAAAAGGCGTGTTACATTTTTTAGGATGAGAGTTAAGTCTATGGTAAGGATTATAAATCTGATTTAGGTTAAGATTTAGATTAGGTATCGTTATAAACAGTTCAATGAAAAGTGGACAGGTTGTCTAGTTTTATGCATCTTATGTAAGCAAACTTTTGATTTAAATTATACAACGAACAAAGGATTAAATTTTACAATGTCTGCCTGAGAAATTTCTATCCATGTAAAAATGTACTGAATTTTAAGCCAACATGGTCAGTTGCAGAGGTACTTTTGTCATTGATTGTGAGGGGGGGGGGATTTAATTTGCCTACGCCACTGTTCATCGTAGCGATACATGTTCATAGATTTAGGTGCTGTGGAATACTTTTATTAACTGCACGTCTTAAGATTATCTGTTTATTAGCGTACTAATATTCTCCAGTAATTGTTTATTTGTTTGTAACGGAAAACGGCATCACTGGCGCTAGTCAATTAATGACTTGTTACAATAAATTAATCATACCTATTTAATTAATTGCTTACCCCTCCCCCCACCGTCTCAGTAATTAAATAAATGTACTAGATGACTGTATGGATGGGGGGGAGGCAAAAGACAAACGACTGGTAATTGTTGTTTAATGGCTGCTTTTCCAGGAAACGTTCTAAAAATAGATCCAGCGAATCGATCCTCTTTGTAGCGACGCTACCACTCCAGTACTCTTGTCGTCTGCGGCTTAAGCCTGGGGTCAAGGTGACCAAACCTATTTTAACTACGTACATAGTCGTATATCATTTCTACTTTCGTTATCGTTTTCTAGGAATCTACCTTAGAAAATGAAACTCTTCAGAAGGTAGAACACTGAATCGTGTAGGACTGACATAATCGTTTGCCGCTCTGTGAGCAGGTAGGTTAATTTGTGATGGTAATTTTCGCATTTTATTTCAGTCTAAAACATGGCAGCTGTTGTATGTAATTTAAGTTTGGTTTCTTGATTTACATTGATAAACACGGTGTAAGAAAGTTTTGTTGATTGATATACTGTGAGAAACAGGTAATTATCATCAATAGTTAAAAAGTGTTTAAAGTTATTATAAAACTACAAAATCGCGAGTACAATTTTACAATTTTATTGTAGAGCACATTCTGTGATGAATCAAACTATCGATAAATTGATTACATTGATTTTTTTAATTTAAACATGCTTGTTTCTTTTCATGTACAACATATCTGTCTAATATCGCCATTACAATCTCAAACTGGTTCTTTACCCTAGCCCTAGACATAAGCCTAACAACAGTCGGCGTTACAATTGTTCTGTAGTTGACTTATTGGAATAGTCGATTCCCATGACACTTGTACGTCAATACATCTAATCGATACCAACCAAGCTGATAAAGTTCATGTGTATGCAATGTTCTAATAATAGCTAGGCTCGGTGCTGATAACGTTGTGACAGCTAGACCCAGTGCTAACATTGTGACAACTAGACCCAAACGTTGTGACAACTAGACTCAGCGCTAACGTTGTGACAACTAGACCCAGTGCTAACGTTGTGACAACTGGACCCAGTGCTTACATTGTGACAACTAGACCCAGTGCTAACGTTGTGACAACTAGACCCAGTGCTAACGTTGTGACAACTAGACCCAAACGTTGTGACAACTAGACTCAGCGCTAACGTTGTGACAACTAGACCCAGTGCTAACGTTGTGACAACTGGACCCAGTGCTTACATTGTGACAACTAGACCCAGTGCTAACGTTGTGACAACTAGACCCAGTGCTAACATTGTGACAACTAGACCCAGTGCTAACATTGTGACAACTAGACCCAGTGTTAACGTTGTGACAACTTGACCCTAACATTATGACAACTGGACCCAGTGCTAACATTGTGACAACTAGACCCAGTGTTAACGTTGTGACAACTTGACCCTAACATTATGACAACTGGACCCAGTGCTAACATTGTGACAACTAGACCCAGTGTTAACGTTGTGACAACTGGACCCAGTGCTAACATTGTGACAACTTGACCCTAACATTATGACAACTGGACCCAGTGCTAACATTGTGACAACTAGACCCAGTGCTAACATTGTGACAACTAGACCCAGTGCTAACGTTGTGACAATTAGATCCTGCGCTTACATTGTGACAACTAGACCCAGTGTTAACGTTGTGACAACTTGACCCTAACATTATGACAACTAGACCCAGTGCTAACGTTGTGACAACTGGACCCAGTGCTAACGTTGTGACAACTGGACCCAGTGCTAACGTTGTGACAACTTGACCCTAACGTTGTGACAACTAGACAAAGTGCTAACGTTGTGACAACTAGACTAAGTGCTAACATTGTGACAACCAGACCCAGTGCTTACATTGTGACAACTAGACCCAGTGTTAACGTTGTGACAACTAGACCCAGTGCTAACGTTGTGACAACTTGACCCTAACGTTGTGACAACTAGACAAAGTGCTAACGTTGTGACAACTAGACTAAGTGCTAACATTGTGACAACCAGACCCAGTGCTTACATTGTGACAACTAGACCCAGTGCTAACATTGTGACAACTAGACCCATTGCTAACGTTGTGACATCTGGGTCAAATGCTAACATTGTGACAACTGGACTCAGTGCTAACATTGTGACAACTAGACCCGGAGCTAACGTTGTGACAACTAGACCCTAACGTTGTGAAAGCTAGACCCAGTGCTAACGTTGTGACAACTCTACCCAGTGCTAACATTGTGACAACTGGACCCAGTGCTAACGTTGTGACAACTAGACCCAGTGCTAACATTGTGACAACTAGACCCGGAGCTAACGCTGTGAAATCTAGGTCAAGTGCTAACTTTGTGACACCTACACAATGTATTGTCTTTGTGACGACGTAAGCTACACTGAACGAGTGCACACCGTGTTGTGTATAAAAGCTATGTAGTTGCCAGCTTGCCCCTGCCAGTCCATATCACCTGCATACCCGCCCCTTTCGTGACTGTCACTTTAGGAACAAACTATACCAGGAAGTGGGTTTTTCTAGTACACAATGGCCAACTGTTTCTTCCAGACTTTTTTCTTCCGGGGGGGGGGGGGGGAGAGAGGGGGGAGGCACTTGAAATTTTCGGAGAGGGGGGGGGGGGGGTCCTACGTTCTGGCGTCGTTACAAAATTCTCAAATCCACCCTCATTAAACTGACACAAGATTCAATAATCTTCCGAAACAAATATAATTTGAACCAAAGTTATGTCCATGTCATTTTATTTTTAAAATTTTAATATTTTTTAGAATACATTTTTATTTTACTTTTCTCACTTTTTTTTTACATTTTTAACCACCACCAAGCCGTCCAGAGGCGTAGCGACCCTTCCCGGCGCCCGGGGACAAACTTTCGATTAGCACCCCTCCTCCTCGAACTTTTGATTTACACCCTCCTCAAACTTTCGATTTGCCCCCCCCCCCCCTCGAACTTTTCATTTGCACCCCCCCCCCCCTCAAACGTTCAATTTGTTGTTCCAACCCATTTTGGCGACCCCCCCTAAGGTCGGCGCCCCGGGACATATGTCGTCCTCCCGCCCCCACCGCTCGCTACGGCATTGCGGCCGTCCACGTAACGTTGCACATCATAACAAAAGTTAGCCTCCCTCACTGAAGTTTAGTTTGTGACTAAAATTAATTGATGAGATAAGCATTGGGAGTTGGGTGCCTGGAGAAAATGGTTTATGTGAATGTTACAAAAGCAACTGTTACTCCAGCCTTGCACATGTTACTTCACACTCTATAAAGCAGCAACAAGCCCTATTCTATGGACTACTGCAAATTTAATCTGTTTACATTTTGCGAATCATGTATTGATTTTATATTCTACAAACCCGATCGCTCTGTTTAAACTATTCATAAACTGTACCCTTTGACCCTGCCCCGTATGTTAAAAAAGCTCCTCAATGATTCCTTGCCCTTTTAAATTACATAGTTTAAATCAATGGTTGGTCAACGTGTTCTCAAATCTCTGATTGGGTGTACTAAAATGGTAAGTCACTGGTGAGATCCAGCTTTGTCCTGGTGTTGGGTGTTATTGGGACAATGGTTCACAAAACTCTGGTTATATGTTAAAAAATATACGGTGATTGGCATAGTTTGTCAACGGTTTACTAGTCTGTTTTTACACGTGGTTTGTTCTTGCAAAAATGCATCCCCACGTTCAATTTATTTAGATAACATACTATAACGATATCAATACAGTTAGGTGTAACTATTGCAGAAAATTGTAGAAACAAGGACAGGTGCAAAGTGGCCTACCTTGAGCTAAACGCATGGGCATAGAAGAAAGGTTAAATATTACTTAATCGATATGTTATTTTAAGCCTGGGTACTTTGTACGCTACAGTCGATTTACAGATTTTACAGGTGTTTGAATGTGTAGAATTATCACATTGATCGTTTGCAGTTTTGCGAACGTTTATAAAAATCATTTCTTTTTTAAGGGGCAGTATCACCCAGACTAAGGAAGAGAAACAAAAATATTCATACACAAAATAAATATTAGACATACACATGTCAAATGTTTACAGTGGTAGTAACGATGCTTCTGCTATAATACAGTATAAAATTTGTCGGGTATAACACAATGTTTTCTAAAAATTGATTTTTGTCATATTTTAGTACATTTCTACATTTTTTGTAAACAATTTTACGAAACCATAAGTAGAGTACTTAAAATTTGGTATAAAGTTTCCTTACGTTACAATCTATCGTTGGTACAATCATACAATTCTAATGCAAGACAAAGTTTATAGAAAATTTCAAAAGTCCCTCCTTAGCATGAAACAGAAGCGTCATTCCCTTTTGAAAGGCGTGTTACATTTTTAGGATGAGAGTTAAGTCTATGGTAAGGATTATAAATCTGATTTAGGTTAAGATTTAGATTAGGTATCGTTATAAACATTTCAATAAAAAGTGTATAGGTTGCATAGTTTTATGCCTCTATGTATATAAGCAACCTTTTGATTTAAATTATACAACGAACAAAGGATTGAATTTTCCTATGTCTGCCTGAAGAATGTCTATCCTTGTAGAAATGTACTGAATTTTAAGCCAACATGGTCAGTTGCAGAGGTACTTTTGTCATTGATTTTGGGAGGGGGGGGGGATTTAGTTTGCCTACGCCACTGTTCATCGTAACGATACATCTTCATAGTTTTATGGGAATGCTTTCATAAACTGCACTTGCTAAGATTATCTGTTTATTAGCGTACTAATATTCCCCAGTAATTGTTTGACTGAAAAATTCTAAAAAGTATAACATTTGTCACAATGAATATCTTCTAGTTCTAACGGTAGGCTACCGTGCTATGCATCTCCTTGAGTATTTTCAGCAGCAAGGGCCTAACTGTTGGAAAACCGCAGCCCAATATTTCGTATTAAAAATTTTTGAGGAAAATTATTTATAAAAAATGTTTGCATCATACGTTAAGTTTATTTTATGTGCTGTTTTATAGCTTCTTGATAGTAACTATTATGGTAAAAACAAATTATGGGTGTATGTATAATAGGTTTTTTTGCTAATTTTTTCGTCAATTTTCAAATGTCTGGGTGATACTGCCCCCTTAAAACGTTGTTTATAAGTTGGCCTGTCCTTTTGATATTGAAGAATTTATTTATTTTATTTTTGCAATCCTACTTATTTCTTATAGGGCTTCTGGTGTTGAGACCAGCTTCGATGATTGAACCAATGCTTTAGGATGAAAGAAAAAGGTCAAGGTGAGTGTCCTGATCAGGATTGGCCAATAGTTCAAAGTCGTGGACGAAAAACTGTGACACTTGAACAACAGGCAAATGGGTTGAGTTTTTTCTGGTCTGCCGATGAACTTGCAGGTGAAGTTCACCAAAATGGCGGAATACCAAACGCTCAGAGTGAGACACCAGCCGTGAAGTACGCTGAGGTCGCCAAGCTGAATGGAGCTGGAGCTGTCACTGTTCAACAAAATGGCGTTGTATCTTACCAAAGCAAAACGAGCATTACCGAATCTAAACAAGATACGAAACAGCAAAACAAATCACTAAACAAAACGCAGCAGAGTGCCTCGAGAAACGACCCAGTTCACAGCCAGCCTGATCCCACAGCCGCACACAGACCCCGCAGTAAGGGAGAAATAACGGACAAGCTGTTGGCAAGATGGCTGAGGTCGGGTAACCCGGCGGAAGTCCTTTGTGCTATGACATCCATGCAGACGGCCCTAGAAAGGTTTCTTATGTCAGACTTCATAAACAACGACTCGTTCTTTTCTTTCGTCAAGGCGGTAGAACTGGCCACAAAAGCCGCGTATATAAGACAAACTCTATCCGAACTTCTGGAAATCTTGTGTGACAATAAATTCTTTAGCAAGCACGCCATCAACTTCTTTCACCTGACAATACCCAAACACGGCTGCAATACTCGAGTGGAAGCCATGAAATCATTAGCTGATATATTGATGTGTACTGTATACGTTTTACCAGCAAAGGCCACTACTTGCATGACGACCAGCGTGCAGTTACAAAATATCAGAAATAGTTCAAAAGATTTACAAGGAATGAAAGAATTAAAGGAGAAATTCGATACACTGTACAAGACGGCTAAGGAAATGTACACATCTGTTAATAAACAGACCTCAGCCTCAGAGATGCAGATTTCTGATGTGGACCAGAAATCACCAGAAAGTTTCCGAGACCTTCCTGCATATCCCACCCTGATGGATGTCAACAGAACTTCTGACACCTACCTGCAGAAAGCTGTTGTTCAAGGCGCTTACATAGATGTTGAGCACTACCTTGATGTCCAGTTTCGGTTGATGAGGGAGGATTTCATCATACCCCTGCGTAAGGGCATCGCAGAGTTAAAGAACAATCCTGACAAGATACGTGACAAAACGTCGGATCTAACACTCAGGTTATACCGCGGTGCTAGGATAACTCGAGTATTCGATAAGCACCAGCTAAAATACTCTGTCAAATTTGACAAAATGAGACGAGTCAACTGGAAAGCCTCAAAACGACTTATAAATGGTTCGCTCGTCTGTTTCTCCAAGGATAATTTTACGACAATTATTTTCGCTACTGTGTGTAGTCGAGATCAGATTAGTGGAGAAATAGAAGTCGACATCAAAAGCGGTCTCGATGATTTACTTAGCAACAGTCCATACGATATATACATCATGGCGGAGGCGACAAATCTATTTGAACCCTACTTTCATGTACTTAAAGGATTTCACGAGATGTCCCAGTCCATGCCATTCCAACAATATGTGATCAGGTGTGAAACGACGCTTAAGCCACCAAGATATTTGCTTTCAAAAACCCAGACTGTTCCTAACTATAATTTGTCCTGCTTTATGAACAAGGACAAATTTTGGATGTGTCCAGTACTGACGACAACAAAATGGCCGCCATGTGAGAGCATGTGTTTAAACAAGTCACAAAGAGAAGCCGCCATCTTAGCCCTGACAAAAGAAATGGTGCTCATTCAAGGTCCTCCAGGGACAGGAAAAACGTATGTAGGTCTCAAGGTCATGGAGGCCATCATGAAAAACTTGGATGTTGTGTTCGGCACTGGGCCAGCCACTCCAATCTTGATTGTCTGTTACACGAACCACGCCTTAGATCAGTTCCTGGAAGGGATTTTAAAGTTCTGTGACGACGGCGTAGTTAGGGTTGGTGGGGGAAGTAAATGTGAAAAACTTCAACCATTCCTTTTAAAAGAACAACTAAATAAGAATAGAAACAACAGCACCAAAAATAGTAACCGCTATTCCATTTTTAAAGCAAAAAATGAGTGCTTTGAAAACATGAAGGAGATTGTGACAGAAATAAATCGGCTGAGTCAGCAGCTTGCTACGATAAAATCTGGTGTGAAATCTGAGGAAGAACTAAGGAAATACATAGACGATGTCCACTACGACTCTCTCTGCAATGATTGCCCAGAATCTGGCTACAACATTTCCAAAATGTCGCAGTGGTTGAATTCTGATGAGGAGGATCACCAAGACTCGCTGCGGAAAAGAATTGAGGATTTTTTATACAAACTGGTGTTAAACTGGGATTTTAGGATCAATCTTGACGAAGCGAGCAAGGTTGTTTCCATGGATATAACCGGACGAGCCAGCTTATACTACACGGCTGTTTTAAAACTTAGAGAGGTGCTAGAAAACGAGATGGCGGTTCTGTGCATGCAAAATGAACCTGAAGAGGTAGCTACAAAAATAGATGAGTTAAAACAAAAGATTGATCAGACTAGAAGTCGAATAGTACCGGATACAGAGATCGAACAGTTCTTACCTGAGTTCGAAACTATTCAACGTTTTATGAAAGGCAAGAAAGTGCAAGAAGAGGGAATGTTGATAAAAACTTGGATCATAGGACCAAACAGAGGAATTAAAGACCAGTTCGATGATATTGAGACTTTAGTTAAAGACATGGGGATTACAGGTGTAGATTACTTCGAAAGTAGCGACATTTTATGTTCCATTGAGTTGACAACAATAGACAACGACGACGTTGATGACATTGATGAATTCGACGACTTAAATGATGTTGAATACAGTAGCCTTGACAGAGACTCAACAGACGAGAGTCATGAGCTGACCATCAAAGACTACATGAACTACAATAAAATGTCGGACCAAGTAACCCGGTTACTACATCTCGTGCAGAACAGCGAAGAGAGTAGTTGGACAGTCGTGGACACCAAGAAAAACTTGCAACTCCTTCCTGGCTGGATGACAGAGGACCATATGGCCGAGGGGCAAGCTGCATCTATCACAAACATTTGGAAACTTAACGAGACTCAAAAACATTCTTTGTACAATTTGTGGACTCAGCGGTTTCGGCTGGATATTCTTGAAAGTTTGCAATCTTTGCTTGACAAACACAATTCGGAAGCTCAAAAAATGGAAGAGTTTGGGAAAGAAGAAAAACTGTTAACTTTAAAATCTGCTAAAATTATTGGCATGACAACAACTGGAGCAGCTAAACATCGTTCTCTGCTTGAAGCTGTGGGTTGTAAAATTATAGTGGTTGAGGAGGCGGCCGAGGTATTTGAGTCCCATATAATCACAGCACTGAACGCACATTGCAATCATCTTATCCTGATTGGTGACCACCAACAGCTGAGGCCGAAACCAAACGTCTACGAACTGGCCATTGAATACGGTCTAGAGGTTTCCTTGTTTGAGAGACTCATCAAGAACAACGTCCCACATGTTGTGCTTAAGGTACAGCACAGAATGCGGCCTGAGATATCAAAACTTATGCTTCACATATACCCTGAGCTCGAAGATGATGACTCAGTGTTAGAATATGATCACATCAGGGGAGTTGAAAAAGATGTTTATTTCATCAATCATACCAATGTAGAATCCCAAGTAGATGACAGCTTAAGTAAAGAAAACATATACGAGGCGGAATACATGGTGGCTCTATGTCAGTACCTTCTCGACCAAGACTACAGCCCACAATCTATTACCATACTTACAACTTACGCCGGGCAACTGCTAGCTCTAAAAAGGCTAGCAAGGGATGAATCTCTGGATCCGAGTGTGAGAATTGCTGTCGTTGATGACTTTCAAGGTGAAGAAAACGACATCATCCTGCTCTCTCTTGTGAGAAGTAACAAAAAGAAAAGCGTTGGGTTTTTAAAGATTGACAACAGAATATGTGTTGCTTTGTCTAGAGCTAAGAAAGGTTTATATGTAATAGGAAATTTTAGCATGCTGTCTTCGCAAAGCAGTCTGTGGAGAAAGATTGTTGAAGAAACTCTGAAATGTAACATGATAGGAGATGGCCTGCCAATCTGCTGCCCAAGTCACCCTGAGAACACACTTGTGATTAGAAGTGCTAATGACTTTAGGTTTCGTCCTGAAGGGGGGTGTGGAAACCCGTGTGAGAAGCGACTCCCATGTGGACATGTGTGTGATCGCCCCTGTCATGGGAATGACCCAGAACACATCGAACACAAATGTAAGAAGAGGTGTGCTAGGACGTGCAAAGAAGGTCACACGTGCAGACGGCTGTGTTTCAAGGACTGTGGAATGTGTGAGGTTTTTGTTACAAAAACTCTCAAATGTGGACACGAGGCAGCCATGCCCTGTGGACGTGATCCAGACGATCACGATTGTGAAGCGAGGTGTCCTGAGATTTTTGACTGCTCGCATCAATGTTCTGGAAAATGTGGCAGATGCTCAAGACATAGGGAGCATCCTCGTTGCGAAACTAAAGTAGCCTACCAGTTCCAGCCGTGTGAAGATGTAAACGATATTCCTTGTTACAAAACCAAAGAGGACCCACCTTGCGAGAGAATTTGTAACGAAATCTTAGACTGCGAGCACCGATGTAAAGGCATCTGCTCTGACTGTTCAAAAGTTGGTCATAGAGCTTGTCCCGAGATTTGCAATAAGATTCTTGTCTGTGGTCACGCGTGTAAAGGCAGATGCAAGAATTGCACCAGCAATGAAGAACACTCATCATGTAATGAAAAATGCAACGCGAAGCTTGAATGTGAGCATCAATGTCAAGGAAGATGCGGAGATTGCGCAGAGAACCCCCACCCGAAATGTAAGCAGACATGTAAAGGAATTCTTGCTTGCTCTCACCAATGCGCAGGTATTTGTTGGAAGTGTACAGAAAACACGCATGAACAATGTAAGAAAATTTGCAACGCTCTTCTTTCTTGCAAGCACAAATGTGAAGGTCAGTGTGGTGTCTGCTCACTCAAAGGCCACGGCACATGCATGAGACCATGCAAGAAAGAACTCGCGTGTAAACATACTTGCAATGGACTTTGCGGCCAATGCTCGGAAAATGGACATCCTAAATGTTTATCGACATGCAGTGCTACGCTGACGTGTGGTCACAAATGTATTGGAAAATGCGGGGACTGCTCAGAGAAAGGTCACGCAAAATGTCATGACAAATGCAAGAAGAAGCTGCCTTGTACACATAAATGTAAGGGAGATTGTGGCGAATGTTCGGAAAAGGGCCATAGCAAGTGCCCAGAAATATGTAATAAATTACTTCCTTGCAGACACAAATGCCAAGGAATCTGTGGCGAATGTGCAGAAAACGGCCTACATTCAAAATGTCTGAAACCATGCAGTGCTGAACTTCCTTGTAAACATATTTGCAAAGGCCAGTGCGGAGACTGCTCTCAAGGAACCCACAAGCAATGCCAAGATGAATGCAAAGCTCTTTTTCGATGTGGGCATCATTGCACTGCTGTGTGTGGTAGTTGTAAAGAGGGAGGTCACAAGCAATGCCACGCTGATTGTAATAAACATCTTCCGTGTGGGCACATGTGCCCTGGGGTGTGTGGTATCTGCCAGAACAGTGGTCAGCACAACGAGTGTCAGGAGAAGTGCACAAACACCCTCATATGTGGGCACAAATGTGCTGGCACATGTGGACAACCTTGCGTGCCGTGTAAAGAAAAATGCCCTTTTAGTTGCAGACACGGTTCATGTTGCGGCGAGGTGGCTAAACACTTGTGTGGTGAGCCTTGTAATCCATGCAGAGCTATCGATTTCTTCCGCTGTGATCACGGTGGTCAAATGATCAGAAATTGCTTTGATAAATGGCCTAAGAAACCATGCGAACTGAAGTGTGCGAAGAGAATGAAAGTCGTCTCGTTTAACAATGGGAAAAAGACAATTTGTCGACACCCGTGTGCGGGTATTTGCGGCGAGATTTGTGTCTGTAAGGTCTGTGAGCAGGTACGGCCGATAAAAAAATTTAAAGTTCTAAACATTTCTTCACCCCAAAACCAAAAGCCCATAAAACAAGAGCGGTTGATTATCAAACTCCCTTCCTGCCTTCACGTATTCTACGTGGACGAGCTAGATAATTATGTTGATAACTACGACCCCAATGGCACCAAATTTCTTAAGTGTCCAGTCTGTCAGAAACTCATCACAAACTGCCCACGATACGAAAATATTTCTAAAGAACGTTTCGCAAAAAGGGAAACTCTCAAATCCCAAGGTATCGTGTACATTCCAGGGCCTGTTAGCAGAGAACCCAAGAACAAGAAAAAGAGAGAAGATAAAAATGTGCCAACAAAAGAAGATGAAGCTGATATCCCGGACTACGTGGCGGCTGCTGTAGCAGCTACTGAACAAAGTCAGAAACGTGGGGCAAAGAAAAACCAAGCGAATGATAAAACTAACGGAGACAGTTCAGATGATGGGGCTCGAGGATCAACTGCAGTTGAAATCGACGAGAAGGGCCACAACCAGAGAGGAAATAACACTGGTGATGGTAATAATGGAAAAGACGGCTCGGGGGGTGATGAGTGTGGTGTGGAAGAATCAGAAAAAAAGAACCATAGTTCCAGAAAAAATAGGAAAAATAACAAGAATTTGAAATCAAATCAGCGGACATCAAGTTCATCTACGTGTTCCCAAGCAAGAAGTGAACAAGATACGCGCGATAGAGTTGCAAATAACGATGGCGCCAAAGGCGGAAATACGCCAGCTGTTCAAGGCAAACTGACTAAAAAACAAAAGAAAATGAACAAGGTTTTGAGCAAGGTGGGCGGTCATGAAGCGGCTGCTTCCACTTCATCTGGGACGATGACAACTGGCAATGGTTTCCAAAATGGTGATATTGAAAAGAAGAAAAAAGAATTCAACTATTCTCCGTTCAAACGTCGCAAAATGATCAACAGTGCTATGAAATCTGCCGAACATTCCTCAACGACTGATGATGCCACATCGTCTGCAACAGCCTCCGGGGGTAAAAGCTACAACTCCTCAACAGATTCTGTAGGTAAAAGCTACAACCCCTCAACAGATTCTGTAGGTAACAGCTACAACCCCTCAACAGATTCAATAAGGAAAAACAGTGAAAGCTCTGGAGGTTTTGATCACCCAGACAAAAGAAAAAATAAAGGAAAGAAATCTTTTATGGAAGATTCCAAAGCTCAAGGTGATAGACAACAAAAAGAGAAAGATGAAGACAAGGACTCAAAATCCAAGAAATTTTCTGCTGGAAAAAAGAAACACCATTGAAGTTTTCTTTTGACATAAGACAGAATAGCCGATAAAGTCTGAAAATGGAAAAGAGATTACTTTTTTAAAGTAGATCTAACTAATTTCTTTATACATTACCTGTACATTACCTGTTATAGTTAGCTAACATTGTTTACAAGTGTTGCTTATTACAATGCCTTGAATCCAGAAGAGTATTTTTATAAACCAAACTGCTTTACTAATTACTAGTATAATTCTTATTCCATTTGAGTCATTTTACTTTAAAATGTGTAGGCATACGTGTGTTTTGTTTTATTAGCAACTGATAAAGCACAAAATCTAGATACATTTTAAATATTCAATTTATTGTGTAACTTTTATAGACTTTTTTTAAAAACTTTGCTAGGTTGGCTATGCTTTCTTTATTACATAGATCTAGATGCTTGTTAATATGTTTTAAAACTGTTGATACATTTACCATGTCGTGCTGTTTGAGAGACGTAGGCCATGTAGACAAGATTAATCCATCTCTCACAGAAGCAAGCCTGCGTTTACATTTACGTGCTTTTTGTCAAACAGTGTTTTTTTTAATTTTAATTATTTCTTTATTTTGCAATTTCTTGCTTTGTTGTTATCTAATCTTTCTTGTAGGATAATACAGGGAATACTGTTTGAGTGTTACTTTAGATTTACGTGAGGAAATCATTTACTCATATGCTCAAGAATGATATTTTCAAAGTATATATTTTCGTCATTGTTTATTTAACTTTATTATTCTAGGCCTGCTTATAGTAAAGAGGGAACGGCGGGTATGAGGGACTGAGATTGTGGTGACGTCAGTTATCAATAACAATTTATTGGTTATATTGTCAAATATTTAAAATGCACTAATTATTAAGAAGTTAACTTTCATCGATATTGAATTAATATTTATCTTTATACCTCTTGTATTACTGGATTGTAATTTAATCACTTCGAAAGTAGACTTTATCAAGTGGATCTATCTATAAGATCAGTCATGATGAATACTTATATTTTTTTTAAAATAAGTTTAATAACATAAGAGTCATTATACAATATTTATTCACAATCTACTATTTTGTTTATGGTTTTATTTAGTACCCTACTTGATATAAATGTTTTTCCAACTAGATCTAGTTCTAGTCATAATTTAATTAATTTTGTATAATGAAACTTACTTGATGTTTCCATCCATACCAGATCAATTTGTAAAGTTTTCAGCCACTTTCTGTTCGTTGGGAATAGTCCAGTTCCACAATAGCATGCCATTTCTAAACTAAATATAGTTTTGTATTTTTTATTGTATATACAATATTTTATAGTTGTTTTTTTATGTAGTTTTTTTTTTAAATCTTTAATGACAAAGCTTGTGGGTTTTTTTTACGTGAACTGTTATTCTTCTACTGCAGTTTCATTTAAACTATAAACTTGAATCGCTTTGTATAAAATAAATGTCAATTGATTTTCCCACGTTTTCTTTAACTTGCTTTCTCTGTTTGTTTGTTTGTTTTTCCAATCAAATCTTGCGATCGAAATTTCTGGCACTTCCCAGTTAGCTAGCGAGCTGAAATTTTCAGGGAAGCTTTCTTTTGGATGACCATAGAATATTCAATTGTTATTATTACTAAATTGATCAATGGAAACATTTTATTGAGCATTTTAGACCGCTATATAATCTATATATATAATTCTCCTCTGCGAGCCATTAGAAAAAAAACGAGCGACGCGTAGCTCGCCTCTCTCTTGCCGCGCGCAGTGAAGCGAACGATCCCACGTCGCGACAGGCTTAGGGGCAGATAATTTAGTTTGAACCGACTTTAAACTTACAGGAGGTAACTATTACCACTGGTGGCCAGTTTGGGGGAGACGATATGGTCGAGTGGTTGGGCACACGATTGCTATCCCACTCGACACGGGTTCAAATCTATGTGTTCTAGTCAGTAACCAGCCCTCGTCCTAACCGCTATCAACTAACCTCTGACAATCATTCACTTGCGATTGAGACCGAAGAAGAAAGGGTCTCTCGTTTTTTACGAGTTGTCTTTTTACGAGTTGTCTTCGTTTACCCAAAAAAAAGTTGTAATAGATTGAAATAATTGTGAGGTCAAGGGAACTCACTCTTCTGTATTAGTATTATATTTATATTGTTATCTTGAGTGATGTCCCTTGCATGTTGTTATGTATATAAGTCTCTCGCCACTTCTCTCTTCCTCTCTTTGCTTCATGGCGTCTGTACATAATAAAGATTGTTAACACCAACGCGGCTTCTCGTCAGTCATTACAATCCACTTCATTTGGCGACGAAGGATAAACATCTACTAGAAAGAGCACCTACTTACGCAAAAAAGAGGTTTGCTAGAGCTTATTAGCTAATTATTTCTAGAATTATGGCGCTGTATGGCCAAATAAAAGAATTTGATGCGAATGATGAAATCATTCAAGATTACCTAGAGAGGTTAAGCTTTTACCTAGAAGCTAACGACGTGACGATAGAAGCCAAAAAGAGAGCTGTTTTGTTAACAGTCATAGGGCCTCAACAATTTAGGCTACTAAAAGACTTATGCGCACCAGCTAGTCTAAATACCAAGAGCTTTAACGAGCTGAGCAAATTGCTAACAGACCACCATGCGCCTACCCCATCAAAGTTTTTATGTAGAGCTAGATTTGACAGTAGGACTCGTCAACCAAACGAGTCAATATCAGAATATGTTGCTGCTTTACGTCATTTAAGTAGATTCTGTGAATTTGGAGAAACGCTGTCTGACAGACTATGTGAAAAGTTTGTGACAGGTGTAAACAGCCCTGATATTCAAAGAAAGTTGCTGCTCGAGTCAGATCTAAAATTAGAAAAAGCAATACAACTTGCAATGTCATTCCAGCAGTCATCAGATGCGGCGAAATCTCTTACGCCTTCAGGGATCCATGCAGTAAACAGCAGGTTAGTCAATAAACATCAACCCCATCAGAGCATTCCAACTTATGCTAAACAGCCTGCTCGTTCAAATCCTAGATCTAAATCTAGTAATAATTATCAAAAATGTCATCGATGCAAAGGTCCCCATGCATCTCATCAGTGCAAGTTCAAGTCTGCAACTTGTTATAAGTGCAGTGAGCAAGGTCACATTGCTAAGGCCTGCTTTGCAAAGTCTTCGTCTGTTGCTAAATCTAGCCAGTCAAGACAGTACCGCAACCAAAGGCAGCACTATGTTAACTCTCACCAAGACTACCTAACCCAACCAATGAACCACTCTACCTGTGAAAATGCTCAAACTGATTCGCAGCCGGATTTCAGCCTGTTCTCTGTAAAATCAATAAGTCATGCTCCCATCAATGTACCAGTTAATATCAACGGTAAGAGCATCAGCTTCCAACTTGACACTGGAGCATCTCTAACAGTCATAACAAAGAAAGATTTTGACGCTGTCACAGAAGGATCAGTGTCTCTACAGCCATGTCACAAGTGTCTAACAACATACACTGGTGACAATGTTCCGGTAATAGGAGAGTGTATGGTTCATGTAAGTTATAATGGTCAAAGTGTTAAACTTCCTCTTCTTGTGGTTGAAGGAAATGGACCGCCATTACTAGGTAGGAACTGGTTAAGTGATCTTAAGTTAAATTGGGAGAGTATTTGTTCATTGAAGAATGTAAAAGAATCTAGTCTTACTTCACTAGATAAAGTAATATCTGAAAATAAATGTGTTTTTGGTAATCATGGATTACTAAATGATAGAACAGTGAAGTTAAGCATTAAAGACACAAATCCAAGATACTGCAAAGCTAGAGTTCCACCTTATGCAATGAGGAATAAAATTGAAAATGAGCTAAGTAGATTGGAATCTAATGGCATTATAAAGAAGGTAGACTATTCCGATTGGGCAACGCCCATTGTGCCAGTGTTAAAGAAGGATGGTTCTATAAGAATTTGTGGAGATTATAAAACTACACTGAATAAGCAAATAGAGCTAAATAGGTACCCTATACCTAACATTGAGGAAATTTCTTTGAATTTGGCAGGAGGAGACAAATTCACTGAATTAGACTTTAGTCATGCTTACACTCAACTAGAACTGCATCCAGATTCAAAAGTCTATACGACCATAAACACACATAAAGGACTCTACCAATATGAAAGACTATGTTTTGGCATATCATCTAGCCCTGGAATTTTCCAAGCTGTCATGGACAGTATTTTTAAGGATATTCCAAATGTTTGTGTGTACTTTGACAATGTGTACATAACTGGTAAGAATGACACTGAACATCTTAAAACACTTGATAAAGTCTTGAAAATTGTTGGTGAAAAAGGTTTAAAGATAAACAAAGATAAATGTCAATTCATGCTGACAGAAATTAGTTTTCTTGGTTATATATTAAGCAAGCAAGGTATCAGACCTCAACCTGAGAAAACAAAAGCCATTAAAGAAGCACCCAAACCTGAAAATACCCAACAACTAAGAGCTTTTTTTGGGCTTGATAAATTACTATGCAAAGTTCATAGGAAATCTGTCTGGTAAACTATCACCACTGTACAAGCTGCTACAGAAAAATGCAACTTGGCACTGGGGTAAACAACAAGAAGCTGCTTTTAATACAGCAAAAGAGGCTTTGTCTGCTGACACCTTACTAACTCACTATGACCCAGGGAAAAGACTTGTATTGACATGTGATGCTTCACCAGATGGTGTAGGAGCAGTCTTGTCCCACATGGATGAGAAGGGTGACAGACCCATTGCTTTTGCCAGTAGATCTTTGAACCAGGCTGAGAAAAATTATTCTCAGTTAGATAGGGAAGGCTTAGGCATCATTTTTGGTGTTAAGAAATTTCATAAGTTTCTGTTTGGTAGGAAGTTCACCATCTTTACAGATCATAAACCATTGCTAGGTTTATTTGGAGAAAACAAAACCCTACCTGAGCATGCCTCACCAAGAATTCAAAGATGGGCTATCACACTAACTGCATACAATTATGAATTGAAATACAAACCTGGATCTGAGAATAGTGCAGATAGTCTTAGTAGATTACCTTTAAAAAACCAAAGCCTGAGCTATGTACCAGAAGATGTATTTGTTCTCTCCACTATCATGGATAACTCCAATATAAATGTGAATGATATTAAAAGAGAAACACAAAAAGATGAGTGCTTAATAAAAGTATATGAGCACTGTATGAATGGTTGGCCTGAAGAGTCTGTGAATGATGACTTAAAGCCATATAAAATAAGAAATTAAAACCCTTTGTGAAGATAATATAAAAGATGGAGAAGATGCAGTCCATTATCAGTCAGAGTTGCCTAAACAAAGTACTTGTAACTTAATAAATGATTATGGTGATATGGCAATTTCAAATGTCTTAAAGAGAATACATTAGTAAGAAGGAATGTGATCATCAAACAACTTTGCTAACATCATTAGCACTTACAGAAACTAAAAGGGTAACATCAAAAGAAAAGAGCAAAGATTTTTGCCATTGAATACACCCACTTCAAATACTGGATCACAGTTGCAAAGTGATATTGTCCAGGATATTACTTTTAAACAGTATGTTTGGTTACGAAAAAGCACTATCAGATTACCTGAGGAAATTGATCAATCAAAGAAATCTATGCCAGTTAAGGATCTGAATAATAGCATAATACTTTCAGATGCCAATTAAAAAAGTAAATCATGACAGAACACCCATTGAAAGAGAATTTGGTGTTAATGAGAATGTGTATCTGAGAAATTATGGGAGAAAGGAAAAATGGATACCAGGTCAAATTGTTCAATGTACAGGACCTGTGTCTTATAAAGTTAAAAATAACTTGTGCAGATAATAAGTGTGAATCTGCCAATCCCACCAAATCTGAACAGTTCACACCAACTCAGTTTGTTTCACAACCAAGTTCTGTTGATATGAGTGAACCAAGTTGTCTGGAGTCAGAAAATGTAAATTCTGGAGTTAATGATTTAAATCCTAGACCTCCTGAGATAGAGAATCCAGATGGTCAGAATATTGAGTCACCAAATCAAAAGCCACTGAGAAGGTCAAGCAGGACAATCAAGGTCCCAAATAAGTTAGACCTATGATTCTAAAGGTCAAAAGGACTTTGACATTATTGTTTTGTATCTTGATTATGTTGTGGCATATTGTGCATTGTTTGTAAGGATGTAATCTACCATAGTGTTCATGTTACAATATAATTGGTGATTTTAGGATACTATCAATTGTTCTATTGAGAGATGTGTTATTGTGTTCTAAGGGTAAAGGGATGTAATAGATTGAAATAATTGTGAGGTCAAGGGAACTCACTCTTCTGTATTAGTATTATATTTATATTGTTATCTTGAGTGATGTCCCTTGCATGTTGTTATGTATATAAGTCTCTCGCCACTTCTCTCTTCCTCTCTTTGCTTCATGGCGTCTGTACATAATAAAGATTGTTAACACCAACGCGGCTTCTCGTCAGTCATTACAATCCACCTCAAAAGTGAAAAGATAAAATCGATAGCAAGATTTCAATGCAAACAAACAGACAAAGACTAAAAAGTAGAAAATAATAATCATTAAAAAAGTTTTTAAAAAACCACGTTTTCTGATTGAACTAAAAAGTAGAAAATAAATACTATACATCACAATAATGCAAGCGATCACTCTACTATAAGCGATGAAAAACGTGGGGCGCCGTGATTTTCTTACAGTTTCTAATACTGTTGACTCTCTACAAGCTCCCTAATAAAAGTCAATAGTATTATCTAATCAATAGTAATATAACTTTTACTTCGGCGCCCCACGTTTTTCATCGCTTATAGTAGAGTGATCGCTTGCATTATTGTGATGTATAGTATTTATTTTCTACTTTTTAGTTCAATCAGAAAACGTGGGTTTTTTAAAACTTTTTTAATGATTATTATTATTTCTTCGGGCTGATGTTTTAATAAATATTGCTATTGACTACACGGTAATTAGTTTCAACAAAAAATACAAATATATAAAATTGTACATTGTAGCCTAGTGTTAATTGTTAATTGTTTTATATCACCCCTATGGCTAAAGCAGGAGGACAATTGTCTTTTTATTATATTTCTTTCATAATAGTCAAAATTAAGATTTCGAAAAAAAAATTTCTATATTACGCTTTTAAAAGATTATAAAAAGCAAAGTAAAGGTCCCCTTTCAGACCGAAAGATTCATCGGGCTGATTAAGCAGAGTTTATGTGTTTCTTGACCATCACTTTACCCAACGTGTCAGAGCTAGCTGGACGCAGGGACTATAGTCCCCAGTCCTGTCCGAGACTCTAACATGAGATCCCCGGGCTAGTAGCCAAACTCAGGGACTATAGTCACGAGTCCTGTCCGAGACTCTAACATGAGACCCCCGGGCTAGTAGCCAAACTCAGGGACTATAGTCCCGAGTCCTGTCCGAGACTCTAACATGAGATCCCCGGGCTAGTAGCCAAACTCAGGGACTATAGTCCCGAGTCCTGACCGAGACTCTAACATGAGATCCCCGGGCTAGTAGCCAAACTCAGGGACTATAGTCCCGAGTCCTGTCCGAGACTCTAACATGAGTTCCCCGGGCTAGTAGCCAAACTCAGGGACTATAGTCCCCAGTCCTGTCCGAGACCCTAACATGAGATCCCCGGGCTAGTAGCCAAACTCAGGGACTATAGTCCCGAGTCCTGTCCGAGACCCTAACTTGAGACCCCCGGGCTAGTAGCCAAATGCTCTACCGTGCGACCCCGCCGTCCCACATATGATTATAATTAAGACTTAATGTATTGTATAGTTTTACTTTCCTGGCTACGAATGTTCAGTTAGAAACCAGATATGTTTGAGCGAAGGCCAGGTATTATTTTGTACCAAATTTTAATACATTCTAGCACTAGTAGTAACACTTATTTTTCTCATTAGAAAGATTGTCTTTAAAATATCCTTTTCACATAGCCAATATGTAAAAGAAACATGGCATGTTTTATTTTATTACAACCGGCTTTGTGTACAAGGTGATGTGTTGCTGTTTGACAATAAACTAAAATAAAGTATACGAGCCGGCCCGCGGCATAACATACGCCGCTATTTAGTTGTTTCTAATTTTCAATAATTCATAATTTGTGAATTCGACAGTACCAACGCTGACACTGAAAATATTTCTTTAAAACACTATAAGTAGCTCGTTAAGGACCATAACCCCCCCCCCCCCTTCCTCCCCCCCCCTCCCCCCCCCCCCCCTACGTTTAAAATCGTTGGCTCTGCTTGTAAACATTTAGAGTTCTGCTTGTAAACATTTAGAGTGAACACAGCTCACTAAAACCATGTAGGGGTGGGGAGGTAGGGAGAGCGTTTGCAGCTTGTTTTCTAACGGCTCGAAGAGGAGAATTATATATATAGATTCTTCATTTGTATGTTTATTCTGATTTCACTACTTTTGTTTACGTCTTGTTGTCAATGTTTGTGTATGCATTAGTGCAGTGGCGTAGCGAGGTCGGGTGTCACCCGGTGCGGCACTTAATGGTGTCACCCCCCCAGAGGCGTAGCGACCCTTCCCGTGGACAAACTTTCAAACTTTCGATTTGCACCCCCCCCTCAAGTTTTCGATTTGCACCCCCCCCCCCCCTCAAGTTTTCGATTTGCACCCCCCCTCAAGTTTTTCTATATATATTTTGCTATTTTTTGCCTTGGTGTCACCCGGTGCGGTCCGCACCCCCCGCCCCCCCCCCCCTCGCTACGCCCCTGCATTAGTGTTTGGGGTAACAATATGTTGGACAGCCGCATCTAACGTTATTATAAAAAATATTATAGCTTGATATGGGCAAGGTACCCGTCTCAGGTTTAACCAGGGTTTAACCAGAGCTTCAGTGGGACGTGTGTAGCAGAGCCAGTCAACACGCTACCTGTACCTGTCATTAGCTCTCCTTGCTATTGCCTGCACCTGTCATTACCTCTCCCTGCCACGCCTGCACCTGTGTTCGCCTATCCCTGCCATCACCTGTATCTGTAATGACATGTGTCTATTAACACAGACACATTCCCTAGTTAGTTAATCAATCGAAGCGGTCATCACATTTACCTGTCATGCCTATATACCTTCAACACTTTGCCTGTACAAAACAACCGTCTTTCTTGACGGACATCACCGGCTCAAGAGGTGTCTCCCATTAGCCAGGCAAGACCACCGTCATATGTTGCATGAACTGTATGTCCGGAAGGTAGAGCAAACGACTGGTAACCTAAAAGTCTCGAGTTAAGATCCCGGATCTAGCGAAATCAAAAGCGGCTGCGCTTAGACTAGTACTAACAACAATATCCCTGTACCTGCCGGGGTTATTGAGACAGATGAACTCCACTGCATCTGCTATATGTGTTGAGCACTCACTGGAAAAGATAATGAATACTTGTAATAAAGCTGAGTGTTGTTGACTAATAAACCACTTTGGTGTGAATGTAAATATTGGTGAGATAGATGTAATGTGCGTGTATTTACAAACGAGTCATGTCTAATTTAATTCCCCGAAAGTACGATGGTTGCTCCATCAACCGGGGTCAGCAGACTGACCCCTGAAAACCCCACTCAGGGAACAAGTTTGTAGAGTGGTGTGTTGGGGAAATGTTCAGTCGTCTACGTCACCAGAGCTGGGTGTCTCCTCCACCGTCAAAATTTAAAATAAAATAAAAGAATAAAATGAACCAGTTGTTTATTACGTGACTTTGATCACAGGCTCAAGCAAATTTTACTGAGAGTACAGAGAAACGTGTGCGTGTTAGTAACAAAATAAAAACATTGTTATACTTTTAACGTGAAGTAAGGAATATGATGTGCCGATGTCAGGTTGCTTTAAACATTTCATCTATTCGATAAGAGTCATAATTCCGCCAGGTCTTGAGTAAGTTGTCATGCAACAATTAAATATTTACAGATCAAATCACTGAAAGTAAAATCCCAAGTTGAAAGTCAAAGTAAGGTTATCCTTCATCGGCTAGATATGTTGTTTTTTTTTAAAAGCCGGTTAAATTTACATTAGAACTTGCTTTGTGTTTAAACCATTCACTATAATTATTTAATACAATCTGTTAGTTTATCTTTCTAGTTTCAGCTCTCAGATAGCCCGCTTTATCTCCCTGTTGTAATTGAGCTACAATCTATTAGCAGTTCATTTAAGACTAGCATAACTTACTGATCATCATCATCATAATCATTTCTTTACTTAACCCCTATTGTGGCCGTTGGCAAACCACTGTTGACTTCATAATTCTTCGCCATCCATCTGCCGATCTGATTAGTTCTGAGACGAGCAGCCCCGTCCAATTCTTGATGTCATCGCTTCTTCCCCTTCTTCCCCTCCTGGTACAGTGTCTTTAAAATATTGTTTTGGTTAGGCTTTTTTAATCTTGTCACATGCCCATACCAACTTAATGTTCTTGTTTTGACCATGCACAGTAGACTCTCAAAGTGACCAAGCGCATTTGTGATATTTTCTCGGGCTTCTTCGTTAGTTATATGATCTTTGTATGAGATCCCTAGGAGTCTGTGTAGACATCTCATTTCCAGGGCAAGGATTGTTCTAAGAAGGTCTGCCGTTGAGGGTCCATGCCTCGCATCCATACAGGACATACACGAGTTACCGCATAAGTTCAAAGTGACTGACTGATTCTATGTTCTTTGTTTTATTCACAAATAGTAATGCCAGAAAGTAGTAATAAAGACAAACAAATAACGTCGGATTAATTGTGTTTTATTAATAAACAATAACAATAAATAAACAATAAAACAGAATAACAGCTAAGAAAAATTCAGTGCAACAGATGTGTGTGGAAATATCCACTTTTGTATATGTGTATCTTCATCAACTAAAATTTTTCTTCTCATACTAGACTTCGTTTAGGAGTAAGATATATATATATATATATATATATATATATATATATATATATATATATATATATATATATATATATATATAACATTATGATTCGTGGATCTCGAGTGTAGCACATAGGTTACTGCCCTTGGATCAATATGTTCAGTACTAGCTTTTTTACTTGGGCATTGCGAATTAACATTAAGCAATTAACATAATTAATACAACTACAATTAATGTATATAATACCATCAGTTTATTTTAATTTAAAGGCATGTAATTGTATATTATGTGCAAATCTAATCTTAAAATAATCAGAATGAAATAATAGTAATCTTTAAATGTAAATATCGTAATATAATATTGTAATTGAAATAAAAATTTAAAAACGTACAACTTAGTATGCAAAAATAAATATCTCAAACAAAAATAACAATTCCTAATTGAAATCTTAAATTTAAACACATAGTGCAAATAAATATGTTAATGCAGATGTGGCTTTGTATTTTAAAGCTGTTGATAACTTTATTCTAATAATATGTACACAAACAAATCACTTAAAATGTACATGATCACATGGTTTTAAAAAACCTGATGAAAATGTTGATTAGATTTTTTTTGCCTAGTTTAATTCGACTAGTATCTAACGCGTACATAAAAATTAACATCAAATCAATAAAACTTTTACTTCATTCCCACTCCATACAGAATTTTTATCTTAATTAAATGTGCCTACAATAACAATAATTATTAAAATAATATAAAAATTGTGTAAAAAATATTTACTCACACAATTTATGGCTAGTGCTTTATAAAAAGACAATTATTAAAAGACCTTTTTTTAAAAATCACGATGTTTATGAGCACGATAAAATAAATACTTAAAAAAACAAATGAATAATACATTTTAACACATCACCGGTGGTAACATGAATAAGGTATTTGGTAACAGCAACAATGGGTAAAAATACCCGTAACATTTAGACATTAAAAGCAACAACAAAAATTTGACATAATAGCACACGCCAATAGGCAGGAACCAATGTTGTAAGATCCCTGAGTAGATGCGTCATGGAATATGTGATGCTGGATTTCTGCTAAATCACACTGCGCGAGGTAGATTCTAGATTTAAGCTTATGTAAAGCGAGACTACCATCTTGATCTAATCAATGTTTTGGTTGGGGAATTTTGTTGTTGATTTTTTTTTTTTACATTTTTTTTTTTGAGATCTTGCTTATTGTCTGTGTTTACACCATACACTTTTTGTGTGTCCAGTTGTGCGGGATTAGATATTTTTAAAAAAAACTGAGTTAATTCCCTTTAGGCAACACGAGTCACAGGGCGGCTCAAGCTAAAAGATAAAATGTTATCTATCAGATCGTCAACACTACAAATACGACACGAAGCAGACGACTCGTCACAAAAGGAATACACAAAATGGCCGCAGTCAGCGAGCGTGTTCGTCAGCTGTGAGCAAGGGGGACAACTTTTGTGGTGACGACGGTTGCACGGGTGCCCCCTGGGGCATTTCTTCTCGCATGGACGCTTGCATTTATCCACTTCGCGGTCAATCTCGTGACACCTGACCTCGAGAACGTGATCACACGGGAACCGCGCCCTGGTCATCACGTGACAGGGCGGGCATTGTGTTGAGCATGTTGATGTGCACCTGTGCCCATGCGGGCATTGTTTGGTGCAGGATTTCACACACGGTACTGGCTTGATCCTGCCGATATTTTCTTTCTTAAAGCTGTCGCCACACGGGTGACCACAGGCTAGAGCTTTAGCGCAGTTGACCGGACATGGCTCGTGGCATTTTCCTGGACATTTGTGTCCATTTCTGCAGACTTTACGACATTTTCTCGTGCATGCTGAGCTGTCTGCCCCGCCCTGCGTCTGCTGCAGTGCTGGCACACTTCTACAGCCATGGCCACACTTCAACTTCCGCGGACAGGGCGGGCACGGCTGGTTGGCCTTCTTTGTACATGGGTGACCTCTACTGCAGGTGTTGGGACACTTGACCTTGATGACCGGTTGATGTTTTAATAGTAAGGTGCTCTTCTGATCCGTCGAGTCCCCGTCAGTAGCACCAGATGACAGACTGTGGGTGGAACTACTGAGAGAGCCACCTTTTCCCGTTGGTGAATGTTTCACAGGCAGAGTAATTTTATCTTTTAAACTCCCTGAAGGGATTTTGGTCGCGCTAGATTGCTGGGCTTTTAGATGTGGTTTACTTTTCTTTTCAGTAACAGGTTTACTGCCGGTAACAATAGAAGAGAGACTGTGGGTGGAGATGCTCAAGGAACGACTGGCTCCAGTAAAAAAATGTTCACAAGACGGTGGAATTTTTTCTTTCAAAGTCTCAGGGCGAGTTTTTACCACGCTTGGTTGTTTGGATTTGGATTTTTTCTTTTGGTTTGAGGAATCGCTGCTAGCAGCACTAGAGGAGAGACTTTGGGTGGAGCTACTCAGGGAAGCACTGCCTCTAGAGTGTGAAAGTTTAATAGGTGAAGATTCTACTTTGAATGATACAGGGCTACATGACTCTACTTCCTGTGGTACACAGCACAAGGCACATTCTTCACCACAAAACTTCAGACACGGGTGGCCCTGTGGACATTTCCGCTTGCACGGCCGGCTGCACAGGACGTTGTCGTGACTAAACCCGTGACAGAACTCCGGACAGGCGTGACCACAATTCAAGCTACCACCACATTTCTTCCCGCAACCTTCTTCCAGAATCTTCTTGAAATCTGAAACGTTTTTAATTTCAGAAACTTTTCGGTGCTGTTGACACCTTAGACGCAAGGTCTCGCCGATTTCCCCCCTCTCCTTGGCTGTTTGCTTTATCTTACTCCACAGCTGGCTATGACGCGCTAGCAGATCAACATTCCCAATGACGTACATGCCGTATTGCGCCCTGGACAGAGCCACACACACCCTGTTGTCCGTGCTCAAAAAGCCAACACTCTCCTGTGTGTTGCTCCTCACTAGGGACAAGAGAATTATTTTACTCTGCTCGCCTTGAAAGTTGTCCACGGTCGACACCCGAATCTGCCTTAGAAACTCATCTTCGGAGTTGTTCATGAGTTCCTTGATCAGCGACACCTGCCCGCCGTAGGTAGCCAGGATTGTTATATCCTCCGCGGAGTAGCCTTGGTCAATTAAGTAATCCGCGAGCTTCATGATGTACCTCGCTTCATAATCATTTAATTTACTTCTGCTGTGTTTCACAGAGCCTTCTGATCGGTTGTGGTTGATAAAGAAAATGTTTTTTTCCACACCTCTCACATTTTCTCTGTCGACAACCGACGCGCTGTCGATTAGATTGGGGTAAATGTGTTTCATGTACACGGAAATTTCCGGCCTCATCCGATGCTGCTCTGTGAGTTGTACACAGTTGACGTCATTGTTCACTAGCCTCTCGAACAACGAAACCTCCAGCCCGAACTGTTTCGCCAGTTGATAGACTTCCGCTTTCGGCCTCAGCTGCTTGTGGTCGCCAATGAGGATCAGATGCTGGCAGTGTTCGCTTAAAGCCGTGACGATGTGGGCCTCGAGAACTTCTGCTGCCTCCTCCACAACGACGACTCTTGGCTTGACATCTTGCAGCAACTTCCGGTGTTTTGCCGCCCCCGTCGTCGTCATCCCAATCACCTTGGCTTGTTTCAGTATCTCGCCGTCAATTATTTGTCTCACTTCCATTTTTCTCATCAGTGCATTTTCATACTTTTCAACTTTCCCCCGCATATCCATATTCATGCTGTTAAGAAACCTGGTTACCCACAGTTTGTATAGGCGATATCGGTCTTCAAGCTCCAGTTGCAAGATATCCTCTACATCGTTTTCCTCAGCGACCGTCATGGGTTGGGTAGCCCTCAGCCTCCTCAAGACCTGGCTAAAGGACCATTTTTTCGTGACCGTTTGCCAGTCTGAATCTTCTTCCTCGTCGTTCTCATCTGCTATGACAACACCAAGCATCTTCGCTTTTGGAAAGTCAGCCAGAGTTCTTGTAAACTTTCGTTTACTTTTAACAGTTTTTTTACCTTGCTCTTCTTCCTCATCACCAAATACTCTCTGGTCTCTTATTCTGGAATATTCTTCTTTGTTGTCGAATATTCTTGCCTCAAATTTTGAACGATCTTTTTGAATCTCCTCTATTGCGTCAAGCTGTTCTTTAACGCTTTTGCCAAGCAGCCATTTTTTAATTCCCATTTTTGACTTTCGGATTACTTTCATGACAGCGGGTCCAACAAACGGCATTAGTACATTGTCTCCGAGCAGGGTATTTGTCGGTAAGAACCCATACTGGTCTTGATACTGCAAGCTCCAAAATCTATACAGTTTTGTTTTGTGATATGCCTTTATCTTCTTAGAATCTGGTTTAAAGATTTTATCATCGAGCGACATTTTCTCTGTCAGAAAGAGATTAATCAAATGACGCTCCACGGAGTTTTGTAACTGTTTCTCAAAGTCAATGTCTGAGGAATTCATCCACTGCCGGAGAACTTTTTTCTTGGCACCAGCATTGCAAAAATACTTCCTATGACTTGCCTTCATCCAGTGAACTAAAAGATTCTCATCTTGAATACTTAACTGAGCCGCTTGCATTCTGTACGCCAAACTTTTAATTTGCCGCCCGATTTTGCTCATTTCCTTCTGGCATTCTTGTAAAATTATTTTCGAACCGTTCGAGCCTTTGTGTTTCTGCCGAAGCTCCGTCAGGTTAAATTTCTCCAACGCTTCACAGTCGCCCCTGCCGCCGACCCGGACGACGCCGTCTGGGCAGAAGTCCAACATCTCCTCCAGGAACTGGTCCAGCGCGTGGTTTGTGTAGCAGACGACAAGCACCGGGTCTCGGATCTGCTTCTCGTCTTTGCCGACGACTCCCGGAACTCTCTGGGCGATGTTCTCCAACAAAACCCGCATCAGCTTTAAACCAACGTAGGTCTTGCCCGTTCCCGGTGGTCCCTGTAGTAGAGCTAGTTCTTTCGTCAGTGCTGTTTTTACTGCTGCATGCTGTTGGCTGTTCAATGCCATCTTCTCGGTCCCAGGCCAGGATACCGGCTGTAGCGCTCTAAACAGCTGAGCCTTGCTTTTGCTGCCGTCTTTCATTACACCGGAGAGGTTGTACTTCGTTGTACTGGTAAGGTACGCTGGTTCTTTTAAATCTGTGTCACAAAACACCAAATGTTTCTCCATTGGCAAAGGCCTTTCCATCATCTCCTGTAAACCCTCCAGTACATGGCGATACGCCTCAAACAATGACGGGTTTTCTGTCATGGTCAACCGGTCCTCGCTGGAAAACTTGTAGACATCCTCCAAGCAGTTCTGGAACTTGACCCGCAGGACGCCTTTCTTCAGCTCGTCTCTGTCCATTTGTGAGACTGTGGCGTAGATGATCGTCTGGAACTTGTTGTTAGAAATACAGACGAGACTCCCGAATATGAGTCGCCTCTCAGTGTCCCACTTGACCTGTCGCACCTTGTCCCTGTCCAGCTGCAGGATGTGCTCTATGCCGTTCATCAGGTCCACGCCGGTGATTCTCACGTTTTCGTAGAACTCATAATCAGATTTTCCCTTTGATTGGTACGTTTTAATACTTTCCCGAAGTGGTTGGATAAAATCTTCGCGCACTAAACGAAACATGACGTCAAAGTAATGTTTTTTGTTTCTGTAAGCGCCGCAGACTTTGTTGGCGCGTAGAAAGGGTTTGAAATCAGTATCCAAATCTCGTTTAGTCGGAAAAATCGATATGTCTCTAATATCGTTTGGTGGTTCTTGAGAGTCTTTCCATTTTTTCAAACGATGTTTATCTTTTTTGACCTGTGTGCTTTCAGATAAATTAAAAAGTTGGATTGTTTCATTTAAAGCTGTCACGTCACAATCCAATTGTTTGTAGTTCTTTTGTATAAATGTCAATACATCAAGGCATGCGTGGCTAGCTGAAGGCACTTGACGCGAAGTTTCGCGAATGAGTTTAACTACAGTATCTGCGATTTGTTTCGACAGTTTACAGTTATTGTTTTGTAAGTAACCGCACACGTGCTGTTGGTAAAAACATGATGAGGCTAAAACCTCCAGTAATTTTGAAAAATTATTTTCGTGGTTTTTAGCCTGGACGACTTTTTCCAAGCACAAAACAAAGCTCTTCAAGAGGGCGGCCTTCACGGAGCCTCTGTTGACAAACTCGTTTATCTCTGATAAGCTGGACATCAGCCTGATGAGCAGCTCTGAAGGCTGGCTGTGGTACTTGGCCCATTCTTGTAGCCTGGCTGGGCCGATGACAGCTACTGGAGACTTGCCAGCTGTTTGAGTTCGTCGGGCCGTATTTCTGCGGCCTGAAGGCTTCACGTCCATGGTTTAGGGCAATCTGAAATGTATGTTACAAGAGTTTATTTCAACAAACGTTTGAACAGTAGTTCTATTGGTAATATTAATAAGGTCTATACACAAAAGTATAACCGATTAATGTTACAGATATGATTAAATGTATGTAAATTATGTTACACGGGACAGAGAGATTGGTAAAGTTTTACGAATTAGTGAAAAAACAATTCATCAATCAATTTTTTAATGATATTTACTGCATTCATTATACAATTTTTAAATCTCCGTCGTGACCATTTGGGAGTGGGGTTATAATTGTGTATGTCTCATGACTCATGTTTTTCCTAGAAGAGGAAGGGGTGGGGGCTCATTTCCTTGACAAAAATTGCATTATTATACTATAGCATAGAAAAAGTGATTTAATTAATTAATCATTGAGCTCTCTCTATCTCTTTCGGGAATATTGGTTTTTCACACATTTGCTCCGGGAGAACGACTCTTGACACTTCCGGGGGAGGGGCGGACACCAGTTTAAGTATATAATTCCTATATTAAATTTAATGTTTGTTTTTTCCTTTTTGATCCGGGCGTGGTGGCGGTGGATGTGCATTGGTTGCAGTGTACCCCCCCCCCACCCCCCCCCATCCCTACTTCCGCCAGTCTTAGGGAGAGCTACCTGAAAAAAAGACGCTGCTCTCTCTCGGTATTGACATTATAAATGCATGACTCATAACCGTACCGATGTCGCCTGACCTAGTGACTCCAATGAAACTAAGCTAGACAGTTCAGTAGGTGATAAGACCACTAGAATCTACACTAAGCTAGACAGTTCAGTAGGTGATAAGACCACTAGAATCTACACTAAGCTAGACAGTTCAGTAGGTGATAAGACCACTAGAATCTACACTAAGCTAGACAGTTCAGTAGGTGATAAGACCACTAGAATCTGGACTAAAATATGTCATGTTCAAATAAAAAAATTCAAAAGATAAGCCTGTTTCCTGACACGACGGGGCTATTTGATGAAGTAATGTTTAACTATAGTCAGCACACATTGAATGTTGACCACCCATTATATGCCGAGTCACTACAGCAGATGAACTCTACTTCGTTTGCCTAACACGCTGAAGAGCGTGGAAGGAAACATTTGACTTTTACATTAAATAAAACGGTTGCCTAACCATCATCTAATTTTAGTCATTACCATTTTCGTTACTAGAACGCTAAAATAAATAATGAAACGCTGTGTCATTATATATGATAAAGAGATCGTCCATAAATGACGTCACATTCGTAGGGGGGAGGAAGGGTCCGCAATTTTGTGACGGTGTGTGATGAGGGGGAGGGGGTGGGGGCTCAGATGTTGTGACGTCACATTTGCATTATAAAAAAAAAAAGCAATGTTAGAAAACTAATTTAGCCGTTATTTCGCATTTTAGAAAACTGTTTTAATAGGAATTCAAATATTCTGATGACAGAGTTCAGGCAAGAATTTGGAAAAACATCGTATTTTAAGAAAAAATTCCACTTGCAATTTTGAGGGGGGGGGGGGTTGTAGGCTGATGTGTGACGTCTTTTTAGGGGGGGGGTCTGGTTTTCGTGACTGTGACGGAGGAGGGTGGGGGAGGTAAAAATCTTCAAAAAATCATGACGTCATTTATGGATGACCCCTAGGGACATTGCTAACAGCGCCGACGTGATGTAAAAACGATTTTCGCTAATATATACCGCTACATTCGTTCGTGTCGCCTAAAACTATGCGACAAACCTTTTCTCAAAACTATTATGTGTACAGACAGTTAATTAAAAATCATATGACAATCAATTCAATGATGTTAAAATCGACTAAAATCATCATAGATTAAAATGCTATAAATAGTTAGCCGTGAAGTATTGTGTCTGATACTTTTTCCATGACACCATTTGTCCTGCTATATTTATTTAACGCCTATAATGATTGGTGGAATACATATATCTAGTCCTAGATAAATTAGATATCATTATCAAGGCACATGTTTTACGCGTTTAGAATTAAACTTTATTATTCGTTATCGGCGAAACTCCATCTAGCAGATAATAAATATATTAGCATACTTTTATGTCTTTATCCGGAATAGTCCTGTAAGAAATAGCACGACTTTTATTACAAGATCTAAAATTATATATCTCTATTTGCCTATATAATATATTATTTGAGTAACCATTTAAAAATTCGTTACATATGAATGATATATCGTTGGGCTAAACATAAATACTATTAAATACATAGATCTAATAGCTAAATTATATAATATTTAAATATGAACCTACCTTTATTGGTTTTCCAGTTGCCGGAACAGAATAATATAAACTGTTAAAACAAGTGTAAATATTAAATAAGTCTAACTCAAAGCTCTAACTGGCAGCTAAAGTAGATAACAGATTTCGTTATTTAAATTTGTAAACACAGCTTAAGACAAGAGCTTTGGTTAACAAACGTCGCATTCAGCAAACCATTTAGATCTTTCTTTTTACTATCAGCCAGATTCTATGGTGTCCTATCATAACTACTGTAAAATACACAGACGTTTCTGTTTTTATTCAACGAACACACCTGCTACTACATGTTTGAGGTCTATTTATAGTTCAGCTTTTCCGAATTCTAAAATACACAAGATAGTATGTGTTCTCGGAATGAATACGAAACCGAAACCAACGACCGTGTGCAGTAAAAAATCAATAGTTACGTCAGCAGAAAAATAAAAACGTGTCGAACGCCTACAAGAAATGGAAAAAAAATCATTTTGATTATTTGAATTCAACAGTTTCAGTTTCATTGGGCTTTTTGATTTTAGATAACATTGCAACAAAAGTGTGTTATTAACAGTCATCCTTACTAAGCGTAACACAATTATTATCTTTATAGATTTACATAATTATTGATTAAATTATTTTATAGTAGTTTTTAAATATTTATTGTCTGCTACTAGCTCTAGGCTAATATGAGCTACCTTGTGTCTTACCTGTGGGCCACATATTCAAATAAGTTGTCAAGGGGCATTTCATTCAAAAATGTACTCAGCAAAAGCATTTGATAAAGCAAATTATGAATTGAAAAGTGGATGTATAATTGCCAAAAAAAAATGACGTTGTAGTGGTAGAGTGCAAGATTAAAAATAATATATGAGCCTAGTTGTGTAACCACGACAAGTAGCTAGGCTTCATCGTTCGTTTTGTTTATTAGGGTTCGTCCATAAATGACGTCACAATCGTAGGGGGGATGGGGGCGTAATTTTGTGATGGTGTGTGATGAAGGAAAGGGAGGGGGGGGGGGGGTTCAGATGGTGTGACGTCACTTTTTTTGCATTATAAAAAAAGTAATGTTAGAAAACTAGTTTTAACCGTTATTTCGCGTTTTAGAAAACGGTTTTCGTAAATTGTAATAGGAGTTCTGACAAGATTTTGGAAAAATATCGATGTTTTAAGAAAAGTTCAACAGCAATTTTGAGGGGGGGGGGGGTGTTGTAGGCTGAGGTGGGACGTCATTTTAGGGGGGGGGGGGGGGGTGTCTGGCATTTTGTGACGACGTGTGACGGAGGGGAGGGGGGGGGGGGGTAAAAATCGTCCAAAAAAAGCGTGACGTCATTTGTGGATGACCCCCTTTACTTGTGTTGGCTCAATTTAAAAAAAAAAGTTATTTTGCTGTGATCATGATAATTCGTACCCAGGGAAGAGTTTCTTCCAGACATCTCTTCCGAAAATATCAAGTGCCCCCTCCCCCCCCCCCCCCCCCCCCGGAGAAAAAAGCCTTGTGAGAAACGCTGACCCAGTGGCGTCACTAGGTGGGGTGTCACGCGGTGCTGTTGGCTAAATTATGCTGTGGTACTTCAAAATGTATTTCACTCTCACAATTATAACAGCATGAAATATTATTTTCTTTATAACATTGGATTTTTTCTATTTGGTGTCACCCAGTGTTGATATCGTAAACCACTGTGCCACTACTAACTATTTCAGTCTCATTAAAGCTTGTTGCTTTTGATTGAACTGAAGTCATTTCTTGTCCCATGACTTGTTACCAGTGGCGTAGCCAGGATCGTCTCAAGAGAGGGGGGTTCAAATTTTTACCCGGGGACAAACTTTCGATGTGCCCACCCTCTCAAACTTTCGATTTGCACCCCCCCCCCCATACTTTATATATATATATGTATACCGAGGGATATAAGGGGGGGGGGTTATGACCCCCCCCCCCTACCTACGCCACTGCGTGTTACTTTTCCCAGCATGGGGCAAAAGGTCACAACTTTGATAAGAGCACAGAAAAATAAAAAGTTTATTTGACTTGTTCAATTTGTTACACGAATGTATGTGCTGCATCTTGTTCCGGCTTATGGGTATTCATCATCTAATATGTGTTTGTGTGTATGATCCATAATTGAGGTCATAGTCCTATGAGAGAGTAGGGGGAGTCCTTTGGACTTTAATGAAGGTGTGTGAGGGAGGGAGGGGGCGTTCATCTGACGTCACACACCATGAAATGTGCGGAACGAGAGTTTAGGGACTTCAGCGACGATGTGTGGAGAGTGGACGGTTCAGAAAATGTGTTGAGACACTTTTTGAGTTTGTGTTTTAAGCCAAATTTTAGCCGTTATTTTGTAGTTTTAAAAGACTTCTTTTAATGTGTTATACAACCTTGTGTTCTGCTCCGTGTTTCATGAGCTCTGTTAATATTTAGAAAGAAATCGATGCTTCAAAAGGGGATTGTGCTGGTTCGCCTTCTCCCGTTTTGTGTCGACAATAAATGGGGAGGGAGAGGGCGTCAAAAAGCCTATAAATAGGTCTATGTAATACTAAACTTATATTATTGGCGTTTGTATTAACGTAAAAAGTCTCTACCTTAACATACTGGCAGAACGAATTTAACACAACTTTTGTATCGAGGTAAACTAGAGAAATGAAGATATTTCAGTGCGCTGGTCAAAATTCTCGAAAGCTGCAAGGTTGTATTCAACGCTTAAGGTTGCAAAATGTCGGCACCACGTAGATTGAACTTGAAATGTGTTCGTGACGGCGGCGGCTATGAACAATTTCGTAGCCAAAACTTTGCAGCTGCAAGGTGGTTTTCTTAAGTTCAGGGTCATGAGAAAAGTTGTCACGTGATCGACGCTCGCACATCTTCCTTTCTGCTACTACCATTTCGCGTCTCCTCCGTTTAACAAATAGGCCCGAAACTTTGATGAGTTGATTATGGGTCGAGGGGGGGGGGGGGGGGGGGGGGTAAAAAATGCCCATGTTAATAGACTATATAGGCATGCTGAAGGCCATTGTTCACGTTGGCTTTTCAGCTGGGGACCATTTGACAGTTACCTTTTGGTTCATGTTAGCCTTTTTTGTTATAATCGGCTTTATTTTGATAGCATCCTTCCCTACCCAAGCAGCAGCTTGATGACCTTAACAGCTGTTGCTCTTGGTTCGATCTACATTAACTTGTGTATAATTAATTCCATATCTATTTTGAGAATGTATAACTGCGGTTGTAAGCTCACAATTTTAAAACTAACTAGCATTGAAAGCGATAACATCCTCTACCTACTCATTCACCTAGGGGGCGCTGTAAATAGTGTCACACCTTTGAAAAGAAGGGGAGGCTTATTATCAATATGGGGAGGGTGAAGTAAAAATCATCATCCACAAAAGTCAGTAGAAGTTCCCTGAGTCCATTCAGCTCTTATTGGGTACCTTACTCACGTTAGGGGAAATAAAGACAGCTTGGAATAGTGCTGACCTCTACTATCCCTGCATATGCTGAGGTCACTGAAACAGATGAACTCTACTTCACCTGCCTCTTGTGTTTTTGTGCATAATGGGAAAATGAAAAAGAACTTGTTTGAAGAAATAGTTACTTTGTTTTTAAATATATTTTAATATCATAAGATTTATTTTGAGTATCTTTAAACAATGTATTTCAACAAAAAGCCTACTTGACAGTAGCTATCTCTATTTGATAACTCTATCTCACTGCAGATGTTTACAAACCTATAGGCCAACTAGTGATAAAATCAATTTATATTGATAGCATGATAAATCAACTGACAAACATGCACATTTAATTTTTTTTTAAACATGATTTCAACAAAAATCATTTGACAAGTATTGACATTGACATCTATATTTTATAAAAGCTCTACTTTAGTGCAGATGTTGTTTTTTTTTTTTTAACAAACTTATTTTAGTAATGAAAAAATATAACTATTATTTTTAATTCATTAAAAAAAAATTAAATTTGAATAAAACATAAGAAAATAAATAAAGTTTCAATATCACAGTTCTAGTTCACTTAGGCCATTTACAAACCTAATGCCATTGCTGTATAATTCCTATCACTGTAAATATTGTCAAAACCAAATGCCTGAATATGTAACAAGAACAGTGGTTGAATTCTTTGGAACAAGCACTAGTTCACTATCCAGGATTGGTTTCATAGTGTTTTCCTAATAGTAATAGGAGTAGTGCAGATTTTAAATACTGCATTGGCTATGTACAAATTATTTAAATATTTAAAAGAGTGAAGGTATTGAAACTCCTTCCATACTGTCACTTTACGACTTTGAACTTTAATGTTTGTAGGTATATCTGTGTCTGTCAAAAATATTCTTAACACGACACAAACTAAGGCCCTTCATGTTTTAGTTTAATATTTGTTTAGAAAAGCAAATGAAAATATAGTTTCTCTTAAAGGGATCCTATGATCTGGCATCCTGAGATAAACTAACCAACATTTCAAGACAGATATTTTTCTTCTAGAGGGATCTTTAAAGCCAGCATCAGGGATCTTAAGATCCAGACTTAAATATTTTTCTTTCAGATGGATCTTTAAAGCCATCATCAGGGATCCATAGAGAAATCAACCAACACTTCCAACTCTTACAGTAATCAGGACACACTTCATGACATTTTAGAGGACATGAATGACCTGATGAGCAAATTTTACGGCAGGGTTTTGCACACAATATTGTTTTCGCCCTCATTGATGTCCCAATAGGAAGTAAAGAACATGTATGTCCACATGCTAACAAGCTACAGCAAGGAGTACAGTTATTAGAGCAAAGCTTTCTGCAAGGGTGGCCTCTCCAGCATACATTGAGACAGTCCTGCTGACACACCAAATCTTTGTGGTCAGTGACATGACAAAGATAAGGACAGACATGCCCACAGGTCAGTTTTTTCTGACATAGCTTCCCACACCCGCCAGTCTTTATAACATCATCAAACCTAGAAATGTCTTTAATTTGGTAGCTATCATGCTGCACACAAGTCAACTTCAATATTGGACTAATACATTTCTCCAGCTCAGCTGATTGTTTTATATTTCCCCAAAGTCTGCTTTTCCGAGCAAGCAAATCAATATTGCCGAGCACATAGAGTCCATGCTGTGCTCTGGTCATGGCCACGCAGACTCTGTTGTCGGAACTCAGAAACCCAATATTTTCTCGGTCATTACTCCGCACCAAAGACAAAAGAATTATTTTGTTCTGTTCTCCTTGGAAATTATCAACAGTTGTCACCAGAACATCCCTCACAGCAGGCACCTTACTAACATACTGTTTGATTAAACTGACCTGCCCCTCATACATCCCAAGAATGGATATCTCTGTATCAGAGTAACCCTGAAGTATCAGATACTGGCACAGTTTTGTCAGATACCTTGCTTCATATTTGTTTCTTTTGCTCTTAGTAGCATTAACACTGTCTTCAAGAAAAGCATGGTTTATAAAGTGAACACTTTTCTCTAAACCTCTGACTGGTGGCCTCAATAAAACTGAAACCCCATCAGTTAATTCAGGGTAAATATGCCTGGCGTATATAGAAATTTCTGGGCGCATACGATGTTGTTCCTTGAGTTGGATGAAGTTCAAATTATTCTTAATTAACCTCTCAAAGAGTGATATATCCAGACCAAAGGTTTTAGCCAGCTCGTAGGACTCTGTCTTGGGCCTGAGCTGCTGGTGATCCCCCACCAATATCAAATGCTCACAATGTTGGCTGATTGCTGTTATGGTGTGCGGCTCTGAAACTTCTGCAGCTTCTTCAACTATCACAATAGTCGCCCCTACGGCTTGAAGAAGCTTTCTGCGTTTGGCTGCTCCTGTTGTAGTTACACCTACAACCCTGGAGGCTTTTAGTATAGCCAAATCCTCTTCTTGTCTAACCTGCGTTTTCTTGGCTAGCACTGCTTCATAGTTTTCTAAATTTATGAGAAAATTTCTTTTAATCTCATTCAAATATCTGGATAACCACAATTTATACAGTCTGTATCTAGTTGTTTGGTCTAATTTCCAGAGTTGCCTCAGTGTATTTTCTTCTGTAGAATCCATAGGGTCACAAGAATCTAAGTTATCAAAGACCTGTGCTATATTATTTTTATTTGAATCTCCCCCTAGCCAGCAATATAAAATATCTTCATTATGAGAGGAACTTCTAATACTTTGAAAATGACTAGGATTCATATAGTCTTGTAGGAGGAGCACATCAAGAATGAAATCATTTGCATAGCAAATTTTTTCATAATTTTCTTTCAAACTTCTTCCAAGCTTCTTCAGCTGTCGATTACAACCATTGATAGATTTAAAGAATCCACGCGGCTTTTGATAGTTTTCTCTCACATTTCTCAGGTTAAATCTCACAAGGTCCTCACAGGTACTGTTGCCCCCAATTCTAACCAGACCTTCAGTACAGAACTGTAAAACACCTTGAAGAAACTGGTCCAAAGCATGGTTGGTATAACAGACTACCAGAATCGGACTGGGGTTTCTATGAGAAATGACCACCCATCTGTTCTCTAGAAGCAGTCTCATGATGACAAGACTGATGAAAGTTTTTCCAGTACCAGGAGGTCCTTGAATCAAACACAACTCTTTGGTGAGGGCAGATTTGACAGCCTCCAGTTGCTGTTTGTTCAGACCTAGTCTATTAGCATCAGGCCACTGGGATGGAGAGAACGGATTAAAGTATTGGGCATTCACCCCTTGCCTAAACAAAGTTGACAAGTTATACTGAGAAGAACCTGACAAATATGATGGCTGTTGCACTTTAGTATAACCAAATACACGATAATTTTCTATTGGCAGAGGAAGGGAAGCCATTTCTTTCAATCCCTCTAAAACATGGCTGTAAGCTTCAAAAAAACATGGGCTTTCAAACATTATAAAATTGGTATCACTTGCACAGCTAAAAATAAAATCCAAACAGTTTTCAAACTTCACAAAGACAACTTCCTTTGTTGGCTTATTTTTGTCTTTGTTAATCACTGTTGCAAAACCGATTGAATTAAATTGATCACAAGATAAGCATAAGAGGCTTCCATTCTTGAAGCTGGAACCTGAACCACCAGTGCCCAGGGACAACATATGATGGATGCCATCATCCACATCCATGCCAATAATTTGGACATTGGTGTAGCATTTAATGTTATGTCTTTTCTTAGAATACACATCAGCTAATGCTTCTTTTAAAGGCTGGATAAAGTCAGCATAAAGCAGTCTAAACATTGCATCCGCATAGTGGTGTGTACTAGAGAATGGACCTTCAATGTTGATGTCTTGCAGGAGAAGGTCAAGATTTGAATCCAGAATTTGCTTTGTAGGGCAAATAGGTATTTCCCTGAAATCATTCATTCTTTCTGCCTGCGTTTTAACTTTTTTAAACAAAATCTTCTGTAGTTATTTGATTTGATGAGAGGAGCGACAACAAAGTGTACAAAAATTTGAAGACTTTGTAGTGCATATTGGTATTTTCCTGAAATCATTCATTCTTTCTGCCTGCTTTTTAACCTTTTTGAACAAAATCTTCTGTAGTTATTTGATATGATGAGCGACAACAAAGTTTACAAAAATTTGAAGACTTTCAATTTACACCTAGATTGAATCACATATTGCACATTTTTCCCTGGAGACAAAAAAGTAATATTATTTATTTAACCTAAATAAAAACATGCTTCTATAATAATCTTAAAACTATATAGGCATTCTTTCACATACAGGGACGTCATGGCCGTATAGTAGAGCTTACAATTTCCAACATGAAATTCTAAAATTTGGATCCAGGTTTTGAGCCTTTCAGACATCCACTCAGCTCGAACCTGAGGTATCTGGGTATAGGGCTGACCACACTACCCCTTGTATGCCAGTGTATGATGAGGTCATTGAAACAGTAGAACTCTATATCATTTGCCCTATGTGTCTTTCTGAGACTACTAATATGGCATATATATATATATATATATATATATATATATATATATATATATATATATATATATATATATATATATATATATATATATATATATATATATACTAATAGTATTATTTTATTAGTAGCCAAATATTTATATTAAATAATAAATAGGGCCACAGGCTGCATTTAGAAATTTAGTACAGAAGTGTCTGTCAGCCTGTTCTAGAATCGAATAGATCAATTCAATATTATTATTAAATCAATAGTCCTATATATATATATATATATATATATATATATATATATATATATATATATATATATATATATATATATATATATATATATATATATATATATATATATTCTATAATATTAACATAGGCCTATTAGTATATAGGATATAACTATTAATAGGCCTATATTTAAAATATTATTATATTTTAATTATTTATTAACTATACTCATAGTATAATTTTAATTTAGTAGGCATATAACTTATTACACTATAGGCCTATTATAGGCCTAAGTAATTTTATTGATTATTGATTTAATAATAATATTGAATTGATCTATTCGATTCTAGAACAGGCTGACAGTCACTTCTATAGGCCTACTAAATTTCTAAATGCAGCCTATGGCTGTGGCCCTATTTATTATTTAATATAAATATTACTACATTAGGCTACTTATAAAATAATACGTAACTAATACTAATGAATAGTGAAATAGTTAATTAATACTATTAGTACTATTAGTATTAGTAGTATTAGTTAGTAGTAGGCTGCTTAAATTAGTAGCCTAATTAGGCCTATTTATTTTAAATAATAAATAGTTAAATAGCCTAGACCTTATAGATAGACTATAGAAAAGTATTAGTATGATATGATAAGGCCTATAAAGATAATACAGGCTAATTTTAATTTAGCTTATTAATTACAGTGGCAGAGGGCGTCTCTAGAAAATAGAAATGATCTAGATCTAGATCTAGATCTAGATCTAGAAAAGAGTCTAGAGTAGAGTTCAGTAGAGACTGTACTCTAGATTAGAACGCTACTAGATCTAGTCTAATATTAGATTTAACTAGAAATCTAGATCTAGATCTAGATCTATACTATAAATAAACCTTTAGTTACTTGGTGTTGAAGTTCAGCTTTACATAGATACTTCATTTATATTGTTATCTAATAATATTTCAATATTAATTAGAAGCTGAGAAATCAATTTTTGTTATGGGGCGAATAACAGAAAATATTGTAAATGGGAGATAACTAAAAGAAACAAACAAAAACTGCAACCGATTTTTTAAACATTGTATTTTGAAAAAAAATTATGACAATTTAGCACAAACAAAAGTTACAATAATATTAGCACCTGAAACAATACAGAAAATTTAATTATAGCTGTAATTCGCTATTATTTTGCACATAGGTCTAATTAAAAATTTAATCAAAATTATAATAATTAGTAATTAGGCTAGGCAAGACCTAGCCTAACTTATTTGCTGACAAAAAAATTGAATTAAAAGGTTGAATGGTTCTTTTGTAAAGCTGATCTTAAAATGTAGTAAAAAATTACAGGAAAGAGAAGAAGAATATTTCATTGTAGTAAAAACAAGAGGGTAGGCCTACCCCCAAATATGGTTCAAAACAAATTTTTGTTAAGTTTAAGTTGATATTTTGGTAGTAATTCAATTGTCTGCCCTTATTAGAAAAACTACACAACAGTCTACCCACCCCCGCCCATGAAACTAAACTGCCTATTCTATCTACTATCTAGATTTATCTCTAGATCTAAAGTACTATACCCCTCTCTTACCTTAGAATCTACCTTTTCTTTATAAAATATTTTCCCAGTTGTGAATTTTTTGCATCATCTCTTAATGAAAACTTCGCTAAGAACAAAAAATCATTTTCAACAATGGCCTAGTTAAGCCCACCGGCAGAGCTATTTTTAATCTAAGATTGGATATTACCGTTTCTATTTTTAAATTCTCAACTAATTTCAACTTAAAGGTCGACTATCCTAGACCCCTTAACCCATATTTCTCTAGATCTAGGTCGTGCCACTTCTTGGAAACCGACCTGTTCTCCCCAAAGCGAATGATAGCTAGTAGCAGAACTAAAACTGAAAACTTGTTTTGTGACCTAGTAAAACAAATTTAGATATCTAGACCTAGACTATAGATCTTGATCTAGATCAAACTTTTAATTTCTAAAAGTATTAGAAATAGTTAGGCCTATACAATAATACTAGGGGCCTAATAACTAATAATACATTATATTTTATTTTATAAACTTATAAAGTTTATATGATAAAGTACCTACTTATTAATAATTAAAGTAATATGATTATGATCCCTTAAGAAGTTACTAAGAGTCTAGTCTACATTTATGATGTCTGGGTAAGTTTAGTAGACCCATTTTAATCATTTAATAAAATTTAAATTATAACAGGCTGTAAAATATTATGTTGGGGGTTTAAATATTAAATAAATACTGACTTATAGTTACATGCAGGATCTGATTAATAAATACAACAAAAATAAGTTACAGTGTTAGTGTGAGCTAATCAATCATTTATCAACTAAGATGTAGACCTACAGCTTAGAAAATATGCAACATAACTTTACATAAGCTACAGATTGTTGATACAACAGACAACTAATGACATGCAGAACAAGAAAAAGCGCTGATGTTTCCACTCTTATTCCTATTACTTCAAATTTATGCATTCAGCATAAAACAAAAACAGGATTTCATCTAATCTGGAATCCTTAGAGCTAAACATTTTTTTAATTATATTATTCAACTAAATGAGTTATATGTTTCATTACTGGACAAGACAGGTCCTGGACTACCTGAATGATAAGAAGAACAATGGGCCTGTTTTAAAATATTAATCCTAAACATTCATTCAAATGCTGCTATATAAAAAAGACAATTAATTATTTGTTCATAAAAGTAATTATTATATAATCTGAGTGATAGCATTTGATATATATATATATATATATATATATATATATATATATATATATATATATATATATATATACATATATATATATTTAAAAAAACTTTTAATTCTACTAAAGTAGAGGGTTCAGAGGTGATAGAAGCCGATGGCCTTATAGTGGACATGGTCAAGGGACAGCTGTAAATGTAATTCTATCATATAAAGACGAAGGTGTAAACATATCCCAATATCAAGGAAGTAGACTCAAGTAGGTCTTAACTTTTACATTACACAACAAAAATATTGTGTACATATATATTAATCCTAGATTCTTATAACTACAGTTGTATAAGAATAAATAAATTAAAGTCTTAATGCTCATATTTAAATTTAAGTGGCAGAGGTAGACCTCTATACCATGGGTTAGGTCAAGGCAGGCCTCAACCATGGCCTGTACCATCATCACAGAGCCACAGAGGGAGAGCTGGATTTCAAAACTCAGCAAGTAGATCCCGGTGGGTTTCAGGTTTTATATCACATGCACAATAATTTTAAACTGTGTAGCTAATTACTAAAATTTTAAATAACTGTAAAATATAAGTGATAATAATTAATTATTTATTACATTAGAGATCAATATATTATATTTTAAATCAATTTAGCAACCAAGATAGAGGGAATATAAGTGGATGGGGCGGAGGTCCTCACTATAGCTCTACTCAAGGCAGGCCCTCAACAAGTTCACTAACAGAATCACAGAACTATGAAGGCAGATATGGATCCCAATACTCAGCATATAGATCACAGTAAGCCTTCTATATTTTCATATTGTTGCAGAATCAGCTATCTAAAATGCTTTTAAAATACTGTTATAGTTATATTTAAGGTTTACAATCAGTATTATAGTCTTGCTTTTAAAAGACCGGTAATTATCTTATAGAATTAGTCATTATTCACTCAATTGATGCTTTCTTGGGTAAGACTATTTTATTGCTTTCAATAATTAGGCATTAGGATTTAAGATGAGTGTCTGGTCATTTAGGGATTTAAATCCATGTTATACAAAAATAGACCTTGACCAATGTATTGCTAAATGTATTGCCTTCCTTATTTTTTAAGCTGTAGAAATACGAAGCAATATAAAATGTGAAACTAAACACACTACAATGTGATTTAAATAATTATATTAAATTTTTTTTAATTGAATAGTCATATACCTGGACCCAGATCAAAGTTTCTAATATAATTAAAAAAATTACTGAGAGTAAAATCAATATTAAATTGCAGTGGTAGAGGTGCATACAGAAGTTATTCTGATGTTGGAGTATCAGGTAGAAAAAATAGTGAACATGACAACAGAAGGGAGAACTATGGTCATCATCGATGGAGAGACAACCAAAAAGAGGAGGAAACTCTCAGCCTAAAGAGGCTAGAATCCTGGGCAAGAACAGATGATGCTGGTGATCTTGTCCTGTACATGAGCTCAAGAGAATCCTTGTTGGAAGGGTTCCTTACAAGACCTTCAGTAGAAGATGATTGGCTGATACTTCTCATTAAAGCAATTAACCATGCTTTAACTGCCCAGCACCAAAAGGAATCAATTAAGAAAATCCTGCAAGTTTTGTGCCAGACACGTTTCTTGGAGCAACATTTGGTGCATTTACTTACAAATAGACAAATACAAGACAACACATGGGCAGAGGCTAAAGAAGTTTTTTCTGCATTTGCCAACATTATCAATGAAATTATTGACAAGTTGCCTGAGTATGCAAACAAATGCACAGCAGCCACATTACAGTTGTCAAGTTTTGCACGTGCATTTTTTACTGCAGAGGATGAGGTTTTACAAGTTATAAAAACACTTGAAGAAAAAGGGAATAATGTGCGCAAGTCACTCAAAGAGAAAGAAGCCAGGAAATCAAAAGCTGGTCAGTTTGGGGCTGATGACCATGAACAACCACCAGAAGATTTCATGTCATTGTCTGTCATCCCAGAGGCTGCTGACTTAAAAGAAGATGCTCACCCTTTCCTAAGACGAGCAATAACCAAAGGTGTGTATGAAGACGCCTGTCATTACCTGGACATCCAGTTTAGACTCATGCGCCAAGACTTTATCCTACCCTTGAGGCAGGGGATCAATGAATTTATTTCTAATGGATGCAAGAAAGACTACAGGTGCTCTGATTTGAGGTTATATTTTGATGTTCACATTACTGGCATTGTCTTCAATGATGGCATAGAACATGTTTTACAGTTTGATGTATCAAAAATGAAAGAGGTTAAATGGCAGAGTTCTAAGCGATTGATGTATGGGTCACTGGTATGTCTATCCAAAGATAATTTTCAGACTGTCATTTTTGCAACAGTTGCTAACCGGGATGAAACAGAACTAGTGAAAGGCTGTATTACAGTGCATATAAAGAGTGGACATGATGTTGCCTTCAACTCAACATCACGCAATGTGTTTATCATGGCTGAAACAACCGCCTACTATGAATCTTATTGCCACGTACTGGAGGGCCTTCAAGAAATGTCATCTAACCTGCCATTACAAGAATACATTATAAAGTGTAACAAAGATGTCAAGCCACCAAAATATCTTTTATCTTGTGGTGGGATCCTGAAAGTGCCATACTATGATTTATCTTGTCTTTTAGTTGATAAGACATTTAATTCCAGCTTTCCTGTCTTAACCACAGTGAAATGGCCACCCACTTATGAAATGTGCCTGAATGAATCACAAAGACTAGCTGCAATTGCAGCCCTTACAAAGGAAATAGCTGTGATCCAAGGGCCCCCAGGAACTGGCAAAACATATGTTGGTCTCAAGGTAATGGAGGTACTACTGGAGAATAAAACAGTCATGGCAGAAAAACAAGGGAATGATGAGGATCCAATTCTTGTGGTCTGTTACACCAACCACGCTTTAGACCAGTTTTTAGAAGGGGTTTTGGAATTCTGTGAGGAAGGGATCATTCGTGTTGGGGGCAAGAGCTCTTCAGAAAAGTTGAAGAAATTTAATATCAATAACATCAAGCAACAAGCTAGACAGGGCAAGGAGTTTAACAACCAGTCTGTTCATAATTCTAGAAGTCGCTGCATGGAAAAATTAAAAGAGGTTTCACAGCAAGTTCAGCATCTAAATGATACTATGAACAATTTAGAAACAACTTTAGAACATGAAAATGTTTTACAAAACTTCATGAAGCCAGAACACTATGAAAGCTTGTGTAGGCCTAGAGATAAAAAGAGTAGAGTCCCCCAAACAATTGAGTGGTTAAAAGCTACTAGGACCAAACCAAAACATGCTATTCCTGATATGATCAAACGTCACTTGACAAATTTAGTCTTAAGATGGCCAAATCAAGCCAAAAAAATACATTTTGGGAAAATTAAAGATCTCAACATGAAAATCATACAAAGAGCCAGTTTGTACACTACTTGGCTGTTTCAATTCAGAAAAGCGTTACGTGATTATAAGTTCCATTTATCTGGACAAATACACAGCAACTTCACGCAAGAGGAAATACATCGTCTTGAAGCAAATTTAAAACAATCTTACACATCAGTGTTGCCAGATCATTTGTTCATTTCACATAGAATTTTACATAATTCAGTTTTTGAGGAGATTTCAAGGATAACAAAAGAATTTAAAAGTGAAAAAACATTTCAAGACAGGCTGGTTGAGTGCTGGTTACTGGGGCTACACAGAGGACTGGATGATCAGCTGGATGACATCCAGCTTTTGACTAGTTTTTATGCTGGTGAAGATTTAGATAGCTTTGATGACGCAGAAGAAACAAAACATATTGAAAATGAAAGAATGGTTGATGATAATGATAATGACGGTGCTAATTATAAAACCCACCTGAAATTAGTAAAAGGCAGTTTGGCATCAATCATTTCTAGAACAGATATGATGGGAATAAAGGAGAACCAAACTTACAACAGTGAGGGCGAGGACTGGGTTACAAAACAAAAGTTTCTAACACATGAGCAAGTTAGAAAAAAACTGTTTTCTGTCAAACCAATGACTGACACAGAAGAAAGTAGTGTTGATGATGTTTGGGAACTGGATCTGAATAAAAGATTTGCTTTGTATAATCTGTGGGTACAGAGGTACAAGCTCACTTTAACTGAGAAAATGGAAAAAATTCTAAAAGTTTACACTGAACTGAATAAGATGAAGCAAGAAATCAGCAGTGAAGAAACTTTGTTCTTTTTAAAGAGAGCCAAAGTGATTGGCATGACAACAAGCGGTGCTGCAAGAATTCGAGCTGTTCTTCAGTCCCTGGGTTGTAGAATCATTGTGGTGGAGGAGGCTGCAGAGGTCTTGGAGTCTCATATTGTCACAGCCCTCAACAAACAATGCAACCATCTCATATTAATTGGAGATCACCAACAGCTGCGACCCAACCCAACTGTCTATCAACTGGCTAGGGACTTTGGGCTAGAGATTTCCCTCTTTGAGAGACTCATCAAAAACAATGTGCCCCATGTTGTGCTGAAAGAGCAACACAGAATGCGCCCAGAGATTTCCACCATCATGAAACATATTTACCCTGCTCTTGAAGACCACGCTTCTGTAAGTCTTTATGACCATGTCCGTGGGGTAGAGAAAGATATTTTTTTCATAAACCACAAAGAAAAGGAAGCTAGAGTTGAAGATACAAAAAGTAAAGCCAACACACATGAAGCTAAATTTGCTGTTGCTCTGTGCAGGTATTTCCTACTTCAAGGCTATGAACCAACACAGATTACAATACTTGCGACATACACTGGGCAGGTGTTTGAAATCAAAAAGATAATGAGAGCCTCAAAGTTTGATGAGCAAGTCAGAGTCACAGCTGTGGACAACTACCAAGGGGAAGAAAATGAAATCATTATTTTATCCCTAGTGAGAAGTAATGACAACAGCAGTGTAGGGTTCTTAAAAGTGGACAACAGAGTCTGTGTGGCCTTGTCTAGAGCCAAGAAGGGCCTTTTTGTCATTGGAAATTTTGAGCTCTTGGCCTCACAGAGCAAGTTGTGGACTAAAATTGTTGATACAGCAAATGAAAATCAAATCATTGGAGAAGGTCTACCAGTTTGTTGCCAGAATCACCCAGACTTTAAAGTCCTAATCTTTTCTGAGAAAGATTTTGAGCAGTGTCCTGGAGGAGGGTGTGGGAAACCTTGTGATTTCAGAATGGCCTGTGGTCACTCGTGTGGACAGAAGTGTCATGGTACAGACCCAGAACACAAAACTTACAAATGTTTCAAGCCTTGCTCTAAATCTTGTCCTGCTGGGCATCCATGCAAGAAGAAATGTTTCCAGCCCTGTAAGGATTGCACATTTCTTGTGCCAAAGGAAATCCCATCTTGTGGTCATGTCAACAATGTTGAATGCCATCTTGATGCTAGCAAAGCTCTGTGCTCACATCCTTGTAAGGAAATTCTAGACTGTGAGCATCCATGCTCTGGAACTTGTGGCAGATGCAAGTCAGATGAAAAACACCAGGAATGCAGAGTACCAAAAGAATGTATGTGGCCATGTGGTCATGTCTCCAGGATACCTTGCAATAAAAACCCATCATCAATTACTTGCCCCAAACAATGTGGGGCACAATTGTCTTGTGGACATACATGTAAAGACACATGTTCTAACTGCCTGGAAGGTTTGATACATGTTGCATGTGAAGAAAAATGTGATCAAATCCTCCCCTGTGGGCACCAATGTGCAAGTCTCTGTGGCATTCCTTGTCTGCCCTGCAATAAGCAATGTAAAACCAGATGTCCACATGGATCTTGTAAAGCTTCTAAACAACCTTATTCTTGTGGACTAGCCTGTGCACCATGTAAAGAGCCATGCAAGTACACATGCCAACATGCAAGATGCACCAAAATGTGCTCTGAGTTGTGTGCTGGACAGCCATGTAAGAAGAAATGTACTAAAAAGGTTAAAAACAAGCTGCATTCATGCACTCATAAATGTTCAAGCCTTTGTGGTGAACTTTGTGCCTGTAACATCTGTGAAAAAGTCTCTTCTATTCCAGGAATTTTAAAAACTGTATCTGACCAATCAGAAGACACCTCTGATTCAAATCATCCAATCAAAAGGTTCATTTTAAAAATCCCTGGTTGTTTACATCTTTTCTATGTTGATGAATTAGATGAGTACATCCAAAGTTTTGACCCAGATGGGACTCAGTACCTGGCTTGTCCTGTATGCTCTACACCCATCACAGCATGTAGGCGCTACAAAAATGTCATTAAAGATAGACAACTCAAGAGAGAGATAATCAAAACTAAATTACTGAAGGAAAATAAGATCACTGAAAATGATATTAGAATGTTAGAGGAATCACAAAGAGAAATTGGAGACTCAAGTTTTATTGATGAATTTAGGCAGATTAAGATCGATGCTAAGCAAAACAAATCTGAACTGCTAGCTGCTTCCTTCGAGATTAAATTTGCTTATGTCCTTGGAGAAATTAAAACACAAAATGACATGTACAATTGTAGCACAGATGATGGTGATAAAACTCTGAGAAACATAAAAGATGCATTGTTCAAAGTAAAATATGGAGTGACAAAACAACAGGCAGATGATTTTTCATTGGAATTACTTCGTCAATTTGCCACTGCATATCTTTCTTGGCTGTTACAGATACATACTAAGAAATCATTGCAAATATCTGATGACATACTTGTCCAAATGAAAGAAAGCAAAGAGATTTTAAAGTTACATAAACTACACAGAGAAGATCTAGACCGTGTGCTTGGTTTTATTCAGAAATTAAATGAACTATTTCTAACATCAACAAATTCTACAGTTTTAGAACAGGAATTCTTAGATTTGGAGAAATTGTATCATTTGATTACTGCTATTATAAATTCCAGAGAAGAAAAGGTATAAGTTATCTTTTTTTTTCTAGTCAAAGCTTACTTCTTATTCTTAGTTTTTGTTTGTTAATATATTACTTTGAATACTAATTTTAAGCCTACATTTAAAAAAATCCTTTATCCTCACGGATTTTTACTTCTTGCACCAAGACCTATTAAGGAAATTACTTAACTAATATTTTTAAAATTAAAAAATTGTACACTCTGAACTGAAATTGTATTTTGTATTTTGCACAGATGCTGTGTGAAATTTTAAACCCAGAAGTCTCATATTGTTTGGCTGAAACTGAGTTTGTTGCTAATTCTGATCAAGTCTCAAATTCTCAAGGGTAATTATTTGATAATGATGTTTATTGCAGCTTTGTTTTATGTTTCTGTATACATGCACATTCATCATTGCATTATTCATGTTTAGATCACGTCATAGGCCATGCTCACAGTGTAACATGTAAAAGATTCCTGGAACTTTAGTTCTCCCTAGTTTACTATTCTGATCCATGAAAAAATGTCCCTTATAGATCCTGTAGTTCATGATTAATGGGATACCTTCTGTTCCTTACTGGGATAGTGTGGTTGAGAGAAAGGGCTCTAGTTTACTAATCCAAAAGTCTCGAGTTTAATTCACCGGCCTAACTCCTTAGCAATGTCCCTAAGTTTACCTAGGTACCCTAGTTTGAGAAAGTAATGGAGGCAAGACATGATGCTGGCATATTTGCTTAACATACTAAGGTCTTAAAAATCATTTGGATCACTGTCACAAATTGTTTCTCATGTGTGTTAAGATGGTATGGTGTTCCTCTAGTTGTTCAAAATCATTAATTTAACTACACAATTATCCAAGGCTAGATAGATTAAAAGTGTACTGAACAAATACACAATAATCACCCTATTTAATTTAGTCAGGCAACTAGTTTAACTTCATCAAACACAAAAATGAGGTAGATAAATCCAAAGTGTACTGAACAAGTACACAACAATCACCTTATTTCATTTAGCCAGTCAACTAGTGTCAGTCAAAGAAACAGTTACACTGCACTGCCAAACAGCTAAACAGCTCCCCAAACACCACATGGAGATTCAACTTTTCATGCTTACAATCACACTGACAGCTACAGACAAACAAAACAGTTTTAGTGCACTGCTACAAAATTGCCTCTCATCACTGATGTAAAAAAATATTATGCTTAGCAAATGTAAATCTTCTGTTTACAACAATTTCTTACTCAATGTATCTTGACCTTTTATGCTTAGCTCTATAGACTATAGATTCACACCAATCGCTATCTATGTTTGGCTTGAGGCATTTGTGTAAACATTACTAGGAAAAGTCCAAAATAGGCCTTACATTTTATAACCTTTTATTTCTTTTTAACCTACACATCTTATTCAATTACAATTTATACAATATTTTTTATCGTTTAGTGTTTAAATGTGTGTTTATATTGTGGTGCTGTTATAGTCCAACAGCTCCAGGAGAGTTGTCTACAAACCTGAACCCACAACCATTGGAGAATCTGATGCCGATAGATCCTGGAGCCAAGCTCCCAAGTTTATCAAAGTTGGGTAAGAATGCAAATAAAAAAGTGTACCCAGGACCACAAAAAGAGAAATCTGTTAAAAAAAGCAAACAAAAATATGTACCCAAAAACACAAGCAGACAGACTGTAGCCAAAAATACAAACAGAAATATTTATCCAAAAGCTCAAACAGGGAAAACTTACCAAAAGCCACAAACAGAAAAAATGAAACCAAAAACTGAAAAATTGCACCCAGAATCACAAACAGTAAAATGTACTGAAAAATCCAAACAGAAAAATGTTTCTGAAAATATTAACTAAATATTTCTAGTTATATCGGTTTTGAAATCCACTTACAACTTTGAGGTTGGCAAATTTTAAACTGTAATTTTTTATTTAGAATCTTCATTACTGAATTACTGATTTCTCCAAACAAAAAAATCAACAATGTTGATTCTAATAAACTTTTCATTTATTTTGAACAATAAACACATGTATAGTTAGCTTAATTTTAAAATTTGTTTTAATAATTTTGTCAATTTATAAAAGCCTTAAAATTTTCTTTTAATAAAGCATAGAAAATTGCTACTTTCAAATCAATATTAAAAATGTATAAAGAGAGTATACAATAAATTATACTTATTTCATCATATTTGTATGATTATTTGAGTGATAGTTTTATAAGAATGTGAATAAATTTAGCCAAGGTTATCATGTAATTGAAAAGAAATTTCTTTAAATAAAGGTGTTGGAAGTAAAATTAATTGTTTACCATCATTGGTGTATAATATTGGGTTATTAATTTAGTTTTTATCCAGTGGGTAAGTTTGAACAGAAGAAAGTATTATATACATTGTTCAATTCTTTTAAGATCTTTGTTCCATTTAAATTTATTTAAATCAAGATATTTAGCCCAATTAATAAACCTCTTCATTTAAAGATTTTAAAATGATGCTGTGCTTTTTTTATTTTACAAAAATATCTCAAAAATATTGTAAAATCTAAAGATACTTTGGTACTTTTCAAAACAGTTATAAAATGTAATTGGTATATATGCAAATTCTGTCTTAAAAAAAAGCTGCAATGCATACTGTAATTTATTAAATAACAAGAAATGCAACAAGAATTGCTATTCAAGTATTTGTAACCTTTCATAATGTCAGAAATAGTTGGAATTTTTTTTTTTTTTTTTGCTTGGTATTCTTATTTTACATGATTTATTACATTTTTTGCTTTATTATTTAAAATTAAAATTGGGTGTTTTCATAATTGGTTAACATGTTTTTTAACAAAAAAACAAATATTAATATTTAATTACTTTAATTTTAGAAAGCAAACAGAACTTTATACACCTTAATTGGCCATTGACATTTAAGTTTTTATTTGGTTTCATAAAACAAAACAAAATAATGCTGTGGGTATATTTTACTTTCATGCAAACTCTTTTGTTTTATGTTTCAAGCATTATTTGATACTGATTTAAAACTATACTTCTTTGTACTAGCTGATGATTTCCATTGGTGTAGACTTGGCTGTTGTTAAAGCAGCATCAGGTTTGAAATATTGAGACATTTGCTTTTAAATAGAGTTTATGTTTGTAACACACAATGATACCTTAATCTTACACAGTGTCAAAGTTATAATTCCAAAAGTTGTACTACTTTGCCTCATCAATGAGTTAACATTCCAGCCTTTTCACTGTTTAGCCATGTTCCATTCTCTATCATAACATTGTGTGTTGTAAATATATTTTCTATGACAATGCTTGTTCCCACCATGAATATTGGTTGTGATTTTTTCATTAATAAATTAATTGCAGATGTGTGATTTCACTTGATGATCAAAAGAGCCATAAATAATTTTTGTTTTCTAAACCAAATTTTAAGAATTATCTCAACTCTTGCTAAGATTATTTCAGATTTTTTAGTAACTCCCAATATTTTACTCAACCTTAAACTTCTAAAAATAATTTGTCTTAAATCTCTGCTGTAGGCTAACTGTAACAAAACATATATATGAGGTTTTGGTTCATAGTTTTCAAAAATATTCCTTACAAAATGCTGCTTCCTTGTCATAACTATGTCATTGTTTATATTTATTATCACACAAAGACTATTTAAAGTTTTCTATTTTTCACAAAGTAATGGAAACATTAATTACTAATAAAAGTAGCAGTTGCTTTCTACTAATAAATATAATTATAGCCCAGTATTTTAGTAAAATGACTGTCAAATTTTAGATCATTTAAACTTGACTTTTATTCCTCCTTTTTAAAAATATTTTTTTATAACTATATGTTTTTTGTATGATAATATCAATAGCATAATAATGTAGTGCTGTTGTTAAACATGACAAATAATTACCTAACTGATTTAGCTACTACTTTTTATTTTCAAAAAAGATCTGTGTTCACAAAATTTGCTTTTGCTTAAACCTTTTACCCTTATTTTTTTGCAAGCTGCATTTTTAAAATTGCATTTCAGGAAACCATTTTTGGTTCTTTAAAACAATCAGCATTAATGCACAAACTCACAAATGTATACACTTTAAAATGCTTCCATTTCTTGTTATATTAACTGTGTTCAAAAAGTCTTTCCATTTAGTTTAGCTGTAAAAGTATTATTTTATTACAGGCGGTTATTTCAAATTAAATTTTAAAGACATTCTTGAGTAACAAAGAAGTAAAATCTTACTGGAACTCCTTTCTAACTTTAATCTTTCTGAACCATCACCTGGTAATTCAACCATTTTAATCTTTCTGAGCCATCACCTGGTAATTCAACCATTTTAATCTTTCTGAGCCATCACCTGGTAATTCAACCATTTTAATCTTTCTGAGTCATCACCTGGTAATTCAACCATTTTAATCTTTCTGAACCATCACCTGGTAATTCAACCATTTTAATCTTTCTGAACCATCACCTGGTAATTCAACCATTTTAATCTTTCTGAACCATCACCTCGTAATTCAACTATTTTAATCTTTCTGTGCCATCCACTGGTAATCCAACAATTTTAATCTTTCTGAACCATCACCTGGTAATTCAACCATTTTAATCTTTCTGTGCCATCCACTGGTACCATTTTATTTATGTTCGTCAATTTTCTATGTTTCCAGTTGTTGACTAGTAGTAAATAAAGTGTATTTATTTTACCAGTATCTGAGCATAGTACCCAACTGCTATATTATATCAGGTAAGCCTATGATTTGGAGTAGGTAGGACAACAGTAAACATTTCATTACACCTTTTATACAGCTGCTAGTAGTTAACTGTGATGACTGTTGAGGAAAGTTTGGTTAGTGGATCATGCACTTTATTTATCACACAAAATGTCAGTTTTATCCATAACAAACCTTATATAATATTATGGAACATTTTTAGACAACCACCCACCATATTCTACAACAACCCATCCACCCTCCCTCAAACCATGACCGGATTTGAAATCATGTGATTTTTTTAATTATTTTTAAACATCATATTTTTTTTTAAAATAATAAGTTTCATCTTCATATAAAATGATTTATCATTCTCTCTTGTCAATCTAACCATTCTAAATTACAAAAATTTTTTTTTTAAATAAGCATAATTTGCTCAACATCTCAATCCAGCCCATAAAATACAATATAACAAAATAAACTCTCCACCCCTTCTCACTTTTGTGGTAAATGTTAAATAGAAGTTGCAGGCAGTGAAAAAGTCAACTATGTGGCGTAGCAGTTTTGTGTGATATATATTTTTATGTGTGTATATATATATTATATGTGGGTCTATATAATATGTGTATTTAATTATTTTATTTTCAAAGCACTGACTAAAAGTAAATACTAAGAAACTGCTGATTTTTATTCTTTGTTAATACTAACTAGATACTATTTGTACCCTATTTTAATAAAATCTCATGGGCATAAATTCATACAATATCAATTTAACATTTGAGAAATCAGTTAAAACTGTTACACTTCTCAGCAGCTAAATAACTTTAATATAAGTGATGCTGTGTGATTGTAGCTTAGTCTCTAGACTGCTTTAATAATCCCATAATGCATAAGTTGAATCATGTAAGTTATAATCAAATTGAAACAGCTCTTATTATGTTAGATTCAATGTAATGGCTTAAGCTAAGGATAGAAGATGGTTAAGAATTAAGGAATAGAAGTGTGATTATTAACTTTATCAGCTCTTCTATTTTAAGAGTATGACTAAATAAAAAGAACCAATCAAAACATTCAATAATAAATCAAATATATATTTGCGATTAAAATATGACTGTAGCATTTACTTCTAAGTTGCATTAATTGCATCAAAGTTTTTAATTTAAATTAATTTTGACTGGGTCAATTAAAAGAAGAGTTTTAATTTCACCGTTACTTTTCATGTGTTTATTGGTTTCTACTACTGTAATAAAAGAATTTTTTTTTTAAATTATCATTGTGTTAGTATTTTTTTGTGTGAAGAATGAGACAGCATCCACCACCCCAACCTCACACATACCAGCAGACCAGATATTTTCTTAAATGGGAAACAGCCAAGATATTAAGATGCCATTCTCCAAAACATTCCTTTTATAGAACAGATCTCACTGTACTTCACTGAAAGTCTTTAAACTGTGAATTAAGTTTATGTTATGATTGAGGAGAGAAGTATGTTGATGGGTGGACTATTAAGCTGGGCTAGATAACATTTTCTATACTTGGTATATGTGTATATATATATATATATAAATTAAGTTTACCCTTTCAGACTGGAGTCTCTTTATGGTTGTACAATCTTACAACATTACTCTGTTTTAAAGTAAAAGCACTTTTAATATAAAATACTTCTATGGTATTAAAAATTCATTACAACACAGTAAGAGGTTGTTTATTGTCTTGTAGAAATAAGATGAAACAAAAAATATGTTTTGTATATATTTTTATTCACAATAAAAACCAAGTGTAAAAACATTAAAAACAACAACCATAGAAACAAAACAAAAAATGTTTAAAATTCCAAACAAGTAACATAAATTTGCACAATTATTGACAAAAAAAAAGTTGCACACAAAAATGAGGTATATTCTCTATTGTTTCACAAGTGTAATTTCACTATTCTTTTACTAATGCACTGATATGTAATCAACTCAGAATCACACAGGTAAACGTCATCCTACCTAGTTCTACTCATTCAGCCACGGTAAATCCTTCCATGAGTAGTTTAGTACCCTAAAAATCTAGTCCGGCACACAGTGACAGGACAATTTCCTGCCACAGGAACAAGGCATCAGGACCAAGACGTTAGGCCACAATAACAAGACATCAGGCCAATGTGCACAAGACCTCAGTGGACACAACGACATCGGGCCAGCAGGAACAAGAAATCCCGCAATTGGAACAAGGCATCTGCCATCAGGAACAAACACCTCGCCACATGAACAAGATGTCAGACTAATAGGAGCAAGACATCAGCTTGGCCAATAAGCCCGCCTTCGCGGCCAGCCTACCATGGCCTATACCGCAGCTTGTTTTTTTTCGACCAGATCCCCTACTCCTACCTATTATATACCAGTAACCTCATCCACGGCCGACCTATGAACATCAATCAACGCCTGTCAAGTGAAGCTAGTCCAAGTTTTTCGAGACCGGCTCCGTACCGTCATTTGACGTTCGATATAACGTCCGGTCACTTGTTGTCTTATGACACCCGAAAAACTAACCAATATGCGTCCTCGCGCTGTCCATCGTCTAATGATCTTGTCATGTGACTTACGGTCACTCGGTACTTCCGATGACCAACCACCTCAGGTCCCCACGCGTTCTCTAGCCTTAACAATCTAGTCGGGCGATAACGTCTCCCGGTGGTCATCGGAATACCGTCTGGCGCTCACATATGTGTCATGGGTAATAATTCTACCAAAACGTCCTATCACCACGTTAGATATAAATCACCGGGTCAGTCATGCACCTGCTTATAGCCCTTAACGACCAGCGCGTGAAGATACCATTAATTAGATTTCCCCTGGTCTGTTCATCTCCGAATAGCTTATGTTAAGGGGTTAACCCCTACCCTTGGGTAGTAGTAAAATGGTGTTTGTAACCAGAGGCGTACCGATGGTGGGACGTGGGGTGCGGACTGCACCGGGTGACAGCATTTAGGGGTTGACACCAAGGCAAAAAATTGCAAAATGTACATTCTATAGATAAACATCGTTACTATTAAGTCTGCAGTGATTAAAGCTTATACATGTACGCGTATGCAGAGTTTCGTCCAGGCATCTCTTCGGGGGGGGGGGGGGGGGGGGGGCTTAGCCCCTCCCCCCCCCCCCCCCCCCCCCGAAGAAAGTCTACCGCCCCCCCCCCCACCTCTCGAACAAAATGAAATTTTTATATAGAAAAACATATACTTTCAACAGTGTCCGCCCCCCCCCCCGAAGAAAGTCTACCGCCTCCCCAGAAAATTTCAAGTGCCCCCCCCCCGGAGAAAAAAGTTTGCAAGAAACACTGCGCGTTTGTGGCACATACTTTAATTATAGGCCTGTGTATGCCAACACAAACACATATATATATATATATATATATATATATATATATATATATATATATATATATATATATATATATATATATTATATATATATATATATATATATATATTGTTTCTTTGGGGGTGGGTGACACTGCAAAGTACCGCACCGAGTACCTTTCCAATGTGTGCTTGATTGTGTGGCTAACTGCACACGTGGCTAACTGCACACTGTGTGAAGTAAGCTCAATATCAAAACATATGCGAATATCACCGGGGTTGTAGGCCATAGAACGGGACCCCAATGGATTTCAGCACGATTATATTCATAGCCATTTTTCAAACTTTGTAAGGATCTATATATAGAATATTTAAGTTTATACTAAATACCTTCGTTTCCTTATACGCCGTTCAAAACTGGTAGGCAAAGTTAAAATAGTAATTATTAGCCGAATGAATTTATATCTAGAGTGCTATCATTTAATTTATTTTAATGCTTAAAAACATATTCCTTTTCTTTAAGTCACTATATGCCTAAATATATTGTTATTTTCAAAAAATAAGTTTAGAATCAGATGTAGATCTAAATCAGGACCAAACCACCACTGTGATAATATGACCCTAGCTACGCACAGGACCAAATCAGAAAGTTTAGGCCGTATTAAGCTATGTTTATTATTTATAGCAGTTACATTTATAAGTTTTTGAAGTGAAGTTTAAGTATAAAAATTATAGATTGCTGAAATTTTATTAAGGATTAAACAGATTATTTTTAGGTTAAAATTTACGACTAGATTTACCAGCGAAACATGCATGGATAAGTGTTTGGGCAGGTTATAAGAAGAAAGCACATCAAACTGCTTTTATAACCAGTGTTTCTTCCAGACTTTTTTCTCCGGGGGGGGGGGGGGCACTTGAAATTTTCGGGGTGGCGGTAGACTTTCTTCGGGGGGGGGGGGGGACGGGACACTGTTTAAAAGTATATATTTATCTATATTAAATTTTATGAATTCATTTCGTTCGGGGGGGGGGGGGGGCGGTAAAAAAAATGTCGGGGGGGGGTCTTAGCCCCCCCCCCCCCCCCCGAAGAGATGCCTGGAAGAAACTCTGTTTATAACGTATACAATCTAATACTTCTAAAAACATTCGTTGACCTAACTGACACGTTACTCGAGTTGTCGGTATTTTTAGAAAAAGGAAACGCTGTAAGAGTACCTCTTCACGGATATTAGAAACCACTCCATAAAAAATAAAAAGAACCAAAGTATAGGATTTTATACTTATGTATGAAGTTTCGTATTCCTAACTTTAACGGAACTCCAGTACCGCAAAAAAAGTTGAGAGGGGCCTACGTATTACGATCTAATCATGTATTTGAAATTTTTTCTATTATTTGAAACGATAGGCCTACTCAAATTATCAATTTTTTTAAGAAACCGGAATTAGAATAAATTCCAGATCATGTTATTGGAAATCGCCCAAAAGTAGATCGTAGTGATAATGATGCTGGTTTCGTCCACATGGTTTTTTTCGCCCCCCCCCCCACCCACCCCTGTGGGACGGCGTAAATAGATGACCACCTAATGAAGAGAGGATCTAATACAGTAAGAGTTAACATTTCGGTTCGCCAGAGAAAAAAAAACAATTAGCTATATATGTAAGCCCTGCTAGGGGGGGATACCTAAAATCTACCCTTCTAGGCTTATCTAACTAACTACTGTCCGGTCAGTGCAAGCCCGGATAACCCCAGACTGGTTAATAACCTAACCTTAGTCTAAATAATAAAACTACTAAAAATAAAAACAAAAACTTAAACAATATAATAAAATTTATTTAACAAAATAAATATGGAACCAAGCTTATAAACAAACTAGAATTTAGGTCAAACAGAACACTGGAGACATACAAAACAGAAACAGAACTCAACGGAACAAAACATTACGTTTGACCATTTGATGGTGTTGCGCCGACTTATGATGTCTAGGATGGTCCAGGCCCTGACACACAGAAACCTCCCTTCATCCATTCTCGACATCCAAAAGTCCACACCAAACAAAACACTACGTAAAACCACTACGTACAATACGTTACGTACAATACATTACGTAGAAAATACGTACACAACAAACTTTTTACACCAAACAAAACAATTCATATATAATAAAACACCCAGCCAAGTTGCCCAAGCAACCTCACTGGAAGGGGGGGGGGAGAGAAAAATAAAAGGAAAACATAAGAAAAATGCATGGTAATGGCAGATATATACATAAATATATACACACGTTCAAAATGCTACCTACTAATACTATCTAGCTAAAGCCTCGAGTAAAACTAATCCCTACTATTACAATTCTAAAGCAATTCTCAAAAACACAACTAACCACTGTCTAATCAAGAACTAGCAACTTAAAAATAACGTGTAAACAAATTCATTGTAGAACCAATCTTTCCTACACAAGGAGCAGCCCGAAGCCATTGGTCTACATAAACAATATCCATATTGATAACATTAAAGTTAACACACTCCGCTAAGGCCCCAATGAAGGCAGACACAAAGCAAGCGATACTCAACATGACGTTGCACGAAACAGCACACACATTAATTTTAAAACAACCTAAAACTCGAGGCAACTAAAATATACTAATCTAATTACTGTCTAAAACAACTGACTATTGACTAAGCCAATCCTAGTCAATAACACATCATAAAACAATCAGGTAAATGCACACACGCATTCACACCAGTTTAGGAAACACTCCTAAACACACTGACCTAAACCACGTGGTCCGAAACACACGCCACGGGTTTAGAAAACACAATAATACATTTTAAAAAAATAACAAAATAACACACCACGTGCATACCAGACATGCCGATGCTCACTATCTCGTTTTAGACGAAAATGAAAGAAAACGAGAAACATCGGCAGTCTCATTCATACAAATCACTTAAAGATAAAGTATAAAAAAACAAATACCTCCACGCGTGAGGTGCGCCACGCGCCCACACAGAAACCTGACCCGACCTACATCTCGCCGCGGGTCAAAAAAAGGAAGAAAAATCGTCCGAGCGGTCAATTTATACTGACCGCTTCGGACGGAAGGGGACCCCGTGGCCGTTCCCCATTGGACCACCATGCACTCCCAGATTCGCAACAAATAAACTAATACAAAATAATCCATTCACCCGCTCACATATAAAACTTAAATAGTTGTTGGCAAAGATTTCTCAACTCTTTCAATTAAATCCCCATTCCCCACATCAGAGTCCAAACGAAGACAACAAATGAAGACAAATATAAAAACAAGTGATCATCGCCGATAGTTCTTGGTAAGTCGTAAAGGGGGAGATTCCAAAAGTATTTATCAATACTAAATAAATAATCAATTATAATGCTCTGTTGTTATATTAAAATTGTGTTTATCATAGTACTAAACAATTATTTCTGTATCTGAAACGGAAAAGTACTACAAGGTTCCATTAAATAATTTTAAAAGCCATTGCAGAATCGAGCGGAGTAAAGATGATTGACCGCCGGACTGGTGCTGACAAAGTCTTACCTGTGGCGTATAATGTACTAAAATAAATAATATTATTAACAAAAAACAAATCTTTTAAAACATTATAGTGGTAGTAGTTTTATTAGGTATATGAGTACATTTTATTACAGAAAACATGAAGTGCTAAGTCCATGAGAAAAATGCGCTGTAGTTAAGCTTAAGGAACTAAGTGTACGATTTTTTAACGCAATCAAACTAACGATAATATATTTCTTTCAATTAAAATATACTTGTAATGTCAATAGTTTTACTTATTTTCTTTACACATGATTGAGATAATATTAAAATTTAGTCATGATCAATGTACTATTTTATTTTTCAGACATCAATTCTCAAACCGAATTTTCCATTTTCAATATTGATACAATTGCTTTTTTAAAATGTACAGATACAACAGTTTTGGGTAAGTTTTTCATATCTTTTATTGATAGAAATTCCTGCGGTGGACAATAGTCGCATACTGGGACTACTTACCCTTAATTTGTCCTCACGCATACAAGCTTGATCATTAATGTGTGAAAAGTATGAACATACTTGTAATATATTGAGAATTGTGATGTCAAGGGAACTCACTCTTCTTGTATTAGTCTTATATTTATAATGTTGTTTTGAGTGATGTCCCTTGTATGTCATGAGTCTTCCGGGTTTTCGAATAAAGCTTAGATACATCAACATGGCGTCATCGTCTAGTGCACGGGTTTCCCAACCTGGGGGGTCGCGACCCCCTTGGGGGGTCGCGAAGGCCTTTCTGGGGGGTCGCCAACTGGTATACTAAACCTTTGTAATGAGAAACAAAACATAAATATTTAGAAGGATATCTGAAATTCGGCTTTACTAACATCACTGGAAATGGAATAGGGAAGAGGCCATGCGTACTGTACTAAGTTGTTCTCAGTCACGGGTTTATGAAATCTCCAAAACTTAAACGTCATTTCAGACGAGTCATTCGGAACATACCAAAAACAGGAAGTTTTCACCAAGGAAACACAGCATTAGTGCAAGCATCACATGAAGTCGCGATACAAATTGCCAAGCAAAAAAAGCACAATAGGAGAAAATCTCATCAAACGCTGCATGTTGAAGATGGTGAAGTGTTAATTCTTGGGGATTCTAGTGCAGTAAAGATGCAACAAATATATCTGCCTAATAATACTATTCAGCGGCTTTTAGCAGACATGTCAGTAGATTTTAAATAAAAATGTTTTAATGAAATCAAGCTTTCACCATTGTTTGCTTTTCAAGTTGATAAATCAACAGACGTGAGTTCGTGTTCGATGTTGCTAGTCATTTATTCATTCATATGATAGCAAAGAAGAGCTGCTATTTTGTGAAGATAGCATGGAGAAAATAAATACGTTTTATGAAGCTGGATGATTAAAATAGGTTAAATTAGGTGTGGGTTTGTACGGATGTGCGCCATATATGTTTAGGTCAAAATCGGGCTTTCAGAGAACCGAAAAGATTTAGCTCCCTAACCACTCCCCTCGCCATCAAGACTCCATTGCTAGAAAATGTCATAAATTAAATATGGAGCCTTCAAAGAACTAAGCAAAGACAAGAATAAAGATCACGATGTTCTGCTTTTCTACACTACAGTACGCTGGCTGTCAAACGAAATGTTGTGAATCGTGTTTTTGAATTTAAATCTGAAATCAAACTGTTCTTGGAAGTGCAAACGAATCAAGACCTTTTGGTATACTTAAAACGACATAGAGTAGTTGGAGAGCGTATCATACCTAGCAGATATATTCGAACATCAACATAAGCTTAACCTGAAGCTTCAGAAAAAATGAAAGAATATTATCGCTTTCCATGATAATCTCGGGGCATTTTTATCAAAGCTGCAAAATTGGGCGAAGAAAATAAATCTAGGAAATATTGTAAGTTTGAGAAACTCTGCAGTGTGGTAGATGAATCTGATAGTGAGATAATTAAATTTTTGAAAGAAGCAATTTCTAGGCATCTTGAATCTCTTGTAAACGAACTGCAGCGCTATTTCTCTGAGCTGAAAAAAAGAAGAATCTGCATTGACACATCTGCTTCCTTTGATGTTTGCCAGCGTTCCCGATGAATTACAAGAGGAATTCTTTGATTTGCAGAATGATTTCGCGTAACATGAAAAACTGCACACACAATTTTGGTGTAGTATTCATCATTCATACCCAAACGTAAAATTGATTGACTTTTCGAGAATATATTTTCAACCACTATTCTCCAATTAAAAACAAAATTAAGAAATTAATTGAATGTTGATGATGACATAGGTTGGCGTTAACAAAAACTTAACCACGAATGTTTAGTAAATAGGCATGCTATTTTACTCATGGTATTAAAACATATATCAAGGGTAGTTCATATTGAAAGTCTACTAGAAAATCTTATTTTAGTGCGTGTTAATTTCTATACTAATTTCGGCTTTTTTAATTCTATGGGGGGTCGCGGGTCACTTACTTTTTATAAAGGGGGTCGCCACTCAAAAAAGGTTGGGAACCACTGGTCTAGTGTATCATAATAAAAACACAATCTATTACAATACTCATCATCTTTTACCGCCGGTGTTCGGTGCACATGGGAGGGGGGGGGGGGCACAGAAAGTTGGGTCCATTATTTCTGCCGGTTTCTGGTAGATTTCTTGGCAGCTCCCCAATTTGCCACATAATACTATATCTTTCCATTTTTTTTTTTTACCTTCGGAAGTCCAAATTAGCGTTGATAGAAGTGGCTGGTTTACAAAATTTAAAGCCATATAAAGAAGGCGTATAACTGTTGATAAAGTCTCCATTTGGTCTTAGCGGTGGCGTGATTTAATTTTAATGGTGTAATCACTTTCATAATTGACAATTTGTAAAACTTTTCTTTTTATCTATTTGAGTATAGTTTATTTGCCAGTTGCATTCTAATTAAACTGTTAACATTCATAAAAAAAACAACACTTTTTTGAAAATGCAAAACTTTGACACAGTGTTTCTTCCAGACTTTTTTCTCAGGAGGGGGGGGGGGGGGGGGGGGCACTTGAAATTTTCGGGGGACTTTTTTTTCGTTGACTTTCTTCGGGGGGGGGGGGGGCGACACTGTTAAAAGTATATATTTTCTATATAAATTATATAAATTTCATTTCGTTCGGGGGGGGGGGGGGGGGGGGGGGTTTGGGGCGGTAGAATTTTTTTCGGGGGGGGTGGGGGGGGGGGGGGGGGGGGGGTCCTTCCCCCCCCCCCGCCCCGAAGAGATGCCTGGAAGAAACTCTGCTTTGACACCCCTCTCCTTGTTTCTTCCCTCCCCTCATTCTAGAACTTTTTTTTTAATTAAAAGAAGGTAGTATTTAAAACTATGTTTACCTACAACACGGCAGTTAACATATACCATACATATTTTGTTTTACATTTAATTCTAACATGAAAACAAACTAAAAGGAAAAGCAATTTTTCCTATTGTAGTTTTATTTTTGTATGATAATTAGTATCATTTTTTACTACTATAATATTACATTTTTGTGATGAATAGTATGTTTAAGTTAATTTGATTAATTGTACTTTACGCCAATCAGTGGCGTAGCGAGGTCGGGTGTCACCCGGTGCGGCACTTAATGGTGTCCACCCCCCCAGAGGCATAGCGACCCTTCCCAGGGACAAATTTTCAAATTTGATTGCACCCCCCCCCCCCTCCAAACTTTCGATTTGCATCCCCACTTAAACTTTCTATTAGCACACCCCCCCCCCCCTCAAACTTTCGATGTGCACCCCCCCCTCAAGTTTTTCTCTATATATTTTGCTATTTTTTGCCTTGGTGTCACCCCCCTAAATGGTGTCACCCGGTGCGGTCCGCACCCCCCCCCCCCCCCCCCCCCCCCCTCGCTACGCATCTGACGCCAATTACAAAGTGTAACGGACATTTTAGATTTGATAAATAATGAATTTTCTACATTTTAATTTAAAGTGTATGCACAAAAATTCATACATTAATTTAAAAATTTTAAACAATAGTGATCAAGTGCAGTTTCTTTTTTTTACTGTAAGCGAGTTTTTCACAAACATACATACAGTCCATGTCATTTAGTTATAGCCCAAATATATTTGTTGAATGTTATTTTTGACAGATTAGTATCCCTTTGAAGAATTAATTGTGCTATAATATTTTGGATTAAAAAAAAAACAATTTTATATTTTAGCACAATAAAGTAGCTAACGCAATTGACGAAAAAATGCAATTTTTCGATTTCTAGATCTGATGCAGGTGGGTTCAAGCGACAGTGATTTTAGAGACGCAAGGGTTTTGTTTGCTGGTCGAGGATCTAGTGGACAAAGACATATTGATGTAAAATCTCAGAATGAGCTTGTGGCATATGGCAGCAGGAGAGATCATTCGCAGACAAGAGCTGGAAGTGGGACTCAAGCTAGAGCTGATCAGGGCAACAGGCGAGGAGGATATAGAGGAAATGATAGAGGAAGTAGAGAACAACGTGCCCAGCGACCCATGACCTACGGCAGGCTGAAGACCTGGGCAGAGACACAGGATGCAGGGCAGCTTATCTTGTTTATGGCATCAGAGAAACAGCAGCTGGAGTCATTTCTATTGGGGGGAAATTATTAAGCATGATTGGTTTACTTTGCTGGTGAAAGCTGTCAATCATGGTATCACAGCCCAGCATCAAAAAGAGGCAATCAAGCAAGTTTTGGAGGTGCTTTTGTAAAAGTCGTTTCTTTGATCAACATCTTGTGATTTATACAATTGACAAAGAAGATTCCTATTGGCCAGATGCTTGTGGTTTCTTTACATGTATGACAAATATTATAAAGAAATTTTGGAAAAACTTCCAAAGCTTTCCATTACATGCGAAAGTGCAACAATAAATATATTAAACTCAGCTTGCGCTGTAGAGTCTGTTAGAGAAAACAAAGCTCTAATTGATTCCATTAAACTTCTACTCAGTCAGGCCAGAGAAGGTCGTGAATTAGCTAAAAAAAAGAATAATGAAAGAGGTCAAGCACAACGAGGATCTTTCCAAAAGGCAGGTCAAGATGAAAAACCCCCGGATAATTTTCTAGAGCTGCCAGTTGTACCAACAAAACTTGACTTACAGGCAGATGCCAAGCCATTTGTGAGGTGTGCAGTAGTAGATGGAGCTTATGAAAGTGTACATGACTACCTAGATATACAGTTCAGACTCATGCGGCAAGATTTTATTCTGCCCACTAAGAATTGGAATTAATGAATTCAAGAAAAATGGTTGCAAGGTAAATTTCAACAGCTCAGATTTAAGGATGTATTACAATGTACACATCGTGGGCACAGTATTCAAGGATGGGATTGATCATATTTTGCAATTTGATGTATCAAAACTAGGCTCTGTAAAATGGGAGTTCTCAAAACGCTTGATCTTTGGCTCCCTGCTGTGTTTATCAAAAGATAACTTTGAAACTGTAA